>NW_007579369.1:0-4806 GCF_000690725.1 Stegastes partitus | reverse complement strand
CATAGACGATGATGGGAACCAGGACAGTGATGTCAGGGAAAGCTCGTATGCAGAGGTTCACCTACAGAAAACACAAGAAAACTAAATGAACACGCCTGAAGTTCATCATGAGGCTGATTTAAAGAAAGAGACAGGAATCTAAATTTGTATTCAAATGACTTATTTGCCCCATAGAGCCTCAATGAACAGCAGACTGGATTACAACGAAATAAATGCATCTTTCTACTGAGGTAAAACAGCGTAGGTTGTCATTGAAAAAAATACGTTATTGAAACAATTTTAAAAGTTTTCCTTCATGTCTGTGCTTTTAGAGACAATTTATTTTTCTTCGATGTTTCAAAGTTCTGTTTTCAATGACAACTTTCTGTTGCCCTTTTGGCGTCGAGGGGAGGAGTGTGAAAGGGGGGCCAGGAGAGCCTTATTTACATATCATAATGTGTGTGGCCGTAGAGCAGCAAGGTATCCCATGATGCATTTCACACCAACCAGCAGCAAAGGCCCAGGAGAAAACTCTCAAAGGTAATAGAAGTTTTTTGTGAATACCACTATTATTGTGCCTGGATAAACCCAGGTCCTCCCTGACTGCTGGGAGGCTCCACAGAGCATCAGCAGCTCCATCCTGGACCTTCTGACGGAGCATCTTCAGCAGTGTGATGCCGTTAAAGGAAACTGAAGGCTGATCAGCGCCACTAAATAACATCAGGAGGAAGAGAGGCACAATGTTTTTCATCAGTGATGTGTTTTGTAAGAGACTTTAGTCCATCCATCCATCCATCTATTATCTATACACTGCTTAATCCTCACTAGGGTCGTGGGGGGGCTGGAGTCTATCCCAGCTGACTAAGGGCGAAGGCAGAGGACACCCTGGACATTAAAATTTTTTTCACCTGTGTTATAAATATGAAATGTTGAAGCCAGAATTAAATGATTATTATTATAAACATCTGACCTGTTTTGATAAGACACTGCTATGCATGAAAAGGTTTTACCACTTGACAACCAGAGTAAGAGCTCATCTGTCTTTAGGTTCTGAGTATAGCAGCTTACATGAAATATTTCATGATTATATTCCACTGATGATATCCAGTGTGTGACACAGGTGAAGTAAAGGTAATTACATTACTGGACAGTGATGTTTGTGCACCTGTCAGACTATAAATGTCTGGAGGTTTGAGGACAAAGGGCAGGTTTTTAGGTAAAATGTAGGCTAATCCATTTCTTAATATTAAAACTGTAAACCCCATCCATCCCTGTTTATGAGGTATATTCAGATAAAACATGTGGTCCTATGAAACAGCCCTGTACTACATGGTGTCCTCTGCAAGGTTTAATAATTCTTCAGTAATCACTTTCTGCTCAATCCGCTGATGTAACTAAGAATAAGACGGTACAGTTCATCACAAACTACAGCTGTCAAAAATCAACGCCTCTAAAACATTAAATAAAGATTGTATAACGATCATAGAAACTTCAAAATTTATACATATTCATTTTTTTCATAAAACGTAAAGAGGCAGGGCTGTGTCGCCTGAACTCACCCTCATTTCAGTCACTGACCTGCCGATTCTGGAGGAAGGATGATGTTTGCTCCTTGATATGCAAATGATATGCAAATAAGGTGCTCTTGGCACTTGTTCAGACTCCTCCCATCCACGTCAAAACAGGGACAGAAAGTTGTCATTGAAAACAGAACTTTGAAACATCGTTAAAAAAAATCAATTTAAAAAAAAGTCTTTCAAAGCACAGACATGAAACAAAATCTTTGAAAACGGTTTCAATGACAAATTCGTTTTTCCAATGACAACCTACACTGTCTCTGTTTCAGCTCCATATTCTTCCAACACCTTATAGCTATCACAGTCAACCTGTCTGTGGTACCAACCTCGATTGTGTAATCAACCTCTATGATGCTGCAGTTTGAGATGGTGAGGAATGCAGACGAGGGAATAGTGAGCTTTATCTCAGTGTGCACGTCAGAGGTGTGAGCGGCGACGCGCTCTCCGCTCACTGATTGAAAGTGTTTGACAGCCTGAATGTGGGTTTCCCTTCCCTGGGTATAGAAAGTCTGTTTCTGATCCAGCCTCGCCTTCAGAGTAGCTGATGCAAATGAACCATTGCTAATGTTGCAAAGTATGTTTACAGTTTCGCCTGGTGGGAGAGCAGAGACAGAGTTAGGACGTGGTTGTTTCATTCAGACTTTTTAACCTTAATATCCTGATTGTTTCATCACACAGACACATGGATGGAAAAACCATACCAGGGACGAAGGCTTTCTTCTCTGTAGTGGCTGTCATTGTGATAGGACCCGAGGCACACCACAGGCAGCACAGCGTCATTCTGTTCGTGCCTGAGAGGGGAGCCTGCAGAAAAACAAGACAGGGACAATTAGATTTAATCAGTTTATTTTGTATCATCAGTTAATTGTTTAGGCCCAAAGTATAGAGAATACAGAGAAAGGTTCACCACAGAAATGCCCAAATCTGAACTACATAGTCACTGTGTGCAGTATATTTACAATAATAGTACAATAGGACAGTATATATATCGCTATATTAGTAAAGTTATATCATATACGTTGCTATAACAATCATTACAGTGTAGTGATACTACGAGATGTGTCAGAAAAGTTTCAGGACTGGTGTCACAAAAGATATATTTCAAATCCAAACTACAAGTTTTCCCCTTCAAAGTAATCCCCCTGGAGTCTAACATACTTTCCCAGCCTTCTCTGCCTTCACGCCGCCATGTGCTCCTGGAAGGATTCTTCCAGGATCCTCCGCAGCTCCATCGTCACAGCCATCTTGATGTTGTCCACATCTTCAAAACAGGTCCCCTTGATGAACCTTTGAGCTTGTGGAAGAAGAAAACATCCCACGGAGCCAGGTAGGGATGAGTAGGGAGGTTGCTCCAGCACGGTGATGTTCTTCTCAGCCAGGAACTGTGGGATGCTCAGGGCATTGTGAGCAGGTGCGTTGTCACGGTGAAGCAGCCATCACTTGTCCTGCCACAACTCTCACCTCTTCTCATGCACTGAATGAAGCAAACGCCGCAGGATCTCTTTGTAGACGGGCTGGTTGATGTTCTGAAGGGAAAACTCCTAGTTTGGGTTTGAAATACATCTTTTGTGACACCAGTCCTGGAACTTTTCTGACACACCTCGTATACTGGTGTACTCTAACGATTACAAAGAAATCAACATACCGGTCATTCCATCTCAATTCCCCAAATTTTCATAAAAGAAGTTCACACCTAACTATCTCATATATTTTTCTGTGCATACATAGATTATTAAGTAAAATGAGTAAAATCTGGAGTCATAGGTAACATTAGTTTTAAAGTGAAAAATTCTTGAAGAGGAGTGGGATCATGTCCATGTTTGCGCTGTTTTCTTCGTGCCAGTCTGTGGAGCAATGTTTGAGGTGCCATAACTTGAGAAATAAATAATGTTGCTAGTGTCCTCACTGATATACACCATCATAAATCTGGTTTGTATTATTCTGTCAAGCAAGGTTTTACCATTGAAGACCATATGAACACAACAAGAAAACAGTGCCAAAATGGACATGACCCCACCCCTCTTGAAGAATTTTTAACTCAAACACTAAAGTTACCTATGTCCCCAGATTTTCTACATGGTCAACTCAATCAATATTGACCTTTTTTTTTTTAAATGTCAAAATTGAAGATGGTCAGACGTGGTGCATCTGGTGAATTGAGGCGGAATGATCCGTACTGTATTTGCTGTTCAAACAGAAAACTGCTGCAAATCTATTGATCAAACTGTGGCTTTAGAATACCACTGAGAAACTAACATATAAATGTAATTTTGAATTTTTTTCTAACTCTCCCATCATCATCTGTATGTGTATCCACTGCAGCTGTGAGTATACACCATTTGTGCAGGGTGGTGCAATACCGTAGTACTCCAAAGTCCAGCATCTTTTAAACTGGATTTTACTTCATTTTGCCACTTTTTCCTTTGTACAATCACTACACAGGTACTTAGATTAGATGGAGTCCTAACTAGAAACACACACAAACTGTCATTGTCAGGCCTTTAGGTTAATGTAAGGGATCACTGTGTTGGGTTTTCAGTAAGTCCTGCTTTTGTGCTACATATTCCATTATTACCGTGCTCAATGACATCATCACAAAGAAGAGCTTTTCAAACATTATGACATGTTAGTGCAAGAACACACATGTGGTTGAGCACGGTTACAGAGCTACCACGAACAAAGTGTCTGATGAACAGAAAACAGGAAATGACTCAGCTTCTTTTTTTTTTTTTTTTTCGCCCAAAAGTCTCCCTGCTGGGTTCATGTGGACACTTACCCACAGGTCCGGCACGTTGGTATTAATGTGGTGCACAAAGTTCAGCTTTGTCTCAAAGCTCTTGGACATGTGCCAGGGTCTGTAGATGTCCACTTTCAAGGTGTATACTATTTTCCCACCAGGGCCGTGGAAAGTGGAGGGGAATTCTCTGCATGGAAAAAGAGAGAATTAAAAAAAAAATCCCCAAATTCTAACCATGTGATGTAATCTGAAAACAAAACAACCAGCATGGTAGGAAACATGTATGTGGCATGTTGTTGCTCCTTAAAGGTTATGACAATCCGTTCACATCAGCACTGATGTGTCTCACCAGGTGTCTCAGTGACAGACAGGAACAATAAAAATCACAGCCAGAGAGGAAGCTGCTCACACTCACCCATGTGGGAGTTGACATGCAAACGGATACACATGGGTGCCGGGGGACAGTTTGATTGTCCCACCGATTGCTGCAAGAAAAAAAAAAGAAACTCAGTA
>NW_007579368.1:96334-155333 GCF_000690725.1 Stegastes partitus | reverse complement strand
AAATCTGTAGCTAAAATGTATTTTTTTCAAAGAAAATTGACATTTTTTTGACAACAGACTGACATTTATTGTCACTTTACAAGTATTCCTTTTTATTTATTTAATAAATTAAATTGTTAAATAGTTTTTTAAAGTTTAATACTGTAAATGTATTTCTTAAATTAGAGACAATTAATACATAAAAAAAGTATTGTTTCCATAACTTCACATTGAGAGAGATATCTTGAGGTTTTTACACCAAAAAAGTTGAGTAAAAGTGTTTTCAGTGTCTATATTTTAATGACAGCAGCACAGTTTATCGTTCCTATAGGTCATTTAAATGGTTTTAAGTGTGTACATATCCTTCATTAAACATTAGAAAGTGATTCATTTATATTGTTTGATACGCTTCTTTTTCATCTGCCAGAAAAGTAGGTCTTTTTTTTTTTTTTGTCCTTTCTCTGTGACCTTATCTCAGATGTGTGACACCTCCCCGCCCACACCGACTCTCCCGGAGCGTGGTTGTGTGTGTTTAAGTGACGTCAGCTCTTCCTTCGTTGTTCGTAATCCCCGCATAACCCTCCTTCTCCTATCAGTTGTTCCAGCCAGAACTCCTTTCATGGTGATTTCCGCTGGAATCTGTGCCAACAATCACAAACTCACAAGTGCTCTCTTTCTCCCTCTCTGTGTCTCTCTGGTTGTACAGTCTTTTGTTGTTCATTTTAGGCCTTTCCGCCTTTGTTCCGTGTGTTGGACTTACTGTAAGGGTGTTTGGTCATGCAAAATACCAGTTTGAACCTGAATGATGGGGAAAAAAAAGAATAGATCCCTCAGAGATAAGAGATAATAGATAAGTTTCTAGTGAAACCGTTGAGCGACTGTTACTTCGTTTTACTTTTAGTGAAGTATTTTGTAAGTACTGTTTCAATAGTTACAGTATGATATACTAGGTTCTCTTATTGAACACTTCGTAATTCAGTCAGTCCATTCACAAGTGTAGGGTTGTTTTATTCCCTTGAGTAAACACAATTAAAAATTTTATGTTTTCTATCAGTTGTTAGGAGGGTACTTTAGGGTATTAACTCCTACTAATTACATCTAAATGAGTTACATGTACACTAATGTAACTACAAACTGTTTAATGCCTTCACACTTCACATTCATTCTTGTTCAGACTTGACCTTTGACCCATTCCATTTTAAATGCCATCTCTTCATCATTAAGAGGTGTGTCACAAAAGATATATTTCAAACTACAAACTATGATTTTTCCCCTTCGAAGTAATCCCCCTGGAGTCTAACACACTTTCCCAGCCTTCTCTGCCTTAACGCCGTCATACACTCCTGGAAGGATTCTTCCAGGATCCTCCACAGCTCTGTCATCACAACCATCTTGATGTCGTCCATGCCTTCAAAACGGGTCCCCTTGATGACCCCCTTGAGCTTGGGAAAGAGGAAAAAAACTCCCACAGAGCCAGGTGGGGTGAGTAGGGAGGTTGCTCCAGCACGGTGATGTTCTTGTCAGCCATGAACTTTTCCGGGCATTGTGAGTAGGCGGGTTGTCATGGTGAAGCAGCTACGACTTGTCCTGCCACAACTCACGCCTCTTCTCGTGCACTGAGCAAAGCAAGTGAATCTCTTTGTAGACGTGCTGGTTGATCATCTGAAGGGGAAAACTCGTAGTTTGTAGTTTGGGTTTGAAATATATCGTTTGTGACACCAGTCCTGGAACTTTTCTGACACACCTCGTCACCTAAAAGCGATATGACCAGTGGTTTTTCTTGACCCAAATTCAGTGCAAAGACTCTGCAGGTTGTATTGTACAGTCATTAAGATGGAGATGGAAACCAGGCTTGAGAATCCTGAGAAGTGGGAAATTTTAAAGTGCGTGGTGCTTGATCGCTGATTGTTTTGAGATGGAGTTGGTGAACGGGGTTTTCCGCCAAGTTGCAGGTTGGAGCTTGGTAGTGTGGGATAAACTGACTAGGACATGACTGGAAAAGACTAGAAACGGAGGCACAGTGAAAATGTAGGTTAAACTGTAAGCAAAAGAGTAACTGTTGTGAGCAGAGTTTGGCTGATGATTCTGCTTTGGAAACCAGGCAGAACAATCTGGAGCAGAGTTAAAGTGCTGCAGCAGATGACTAGTAGATAATTCTCAGGTGTGTCAGGTGGCGCGTAGTCCCAGGCAAGAGAGGGCAAATGAGGACAAACCAGAAACAAAAGAATAACACAGAAGAGAACTGCCCGTACCACATCCCACACTGTTGTGACGGCAAAGTGACTTTGACGTTTAGCTGCCAACTTTTAACAGTTCATCCCTGAGTGCCAGATTTGAAGATATTTCCTTCAGGTGTTCAAAACATTTTGTTCTCAAAGAATAGGCATAGGTTCATTTTTTTTTTTTTACTACCATTGTTTATTTGGAGCAGTTCACGTGAAAGCTCTGTTGGCAACGAATCAAACCCGTGACCTTCTTTGCACAAGCCGAAATCTTTCTCACATCTGCATTCCTGCAAGTAACAGTCTTGTTTAAAAAAAAGGAAAGAAAAAAAAATACTGTAAACTAAAAGAATAAGGTCTGTCTTAACACAGCAGTTGTAATTTGATAGCATATTTAGTACACAAGTAAATTAAGATACAGTCAACTTTAGTAAAAGTGCACAAACAAGAATGTATAGAATTTGTAAAAACTGAATACTTGACCACTACAGTGAGGAGATCCAGTTGCTATACTACTTTGGAGCGCATTTCGCTTTCACGGTTTCGATCCCTTCGAGGGAAGAGTCATTGCAAATCAATACAAAGCTGTTTTAGACAATCACCTTCATCCTGTGTTGAAACATTTCAAGCCTGATTAGAGCGACCTCTTCCAGGGTGACGATGCCACCATCCATAGGGAAAGAGGCGTCGCAGAATGCTTCGATGAGAATGGAATCATGTGCTGCGACCTTTGCAGTCAGTAGACCTGCAGTTCAATGGGAGATTTCTGATCGCCAGTGCTTTCCAACGCCATCATCAACACACCAACTGAGGGGCCATCTTTTGGAAGAAGGGGTATTGAAGCTCTTCTAGACGCCAATCTGCACAAGGTCATGTAAGTATTCTAGTAATATTATCTTGATATGGACCTATAACCCTCTGAACCTGAAGTTTCTGGGTGTTTTTTTGCTCATGACATATTTTTCTTGCTCATTTTTCTAGTGCTGTATAAAGTCCTGCACCTCTATGGAAACAGTGACTAGAAGGTAAGGACTCAAACATGTCTTATGTGCAGAACAACAGTTAAAATTGCCAGAAAATGATATATTTAAAAAAAATAAAACTACACTTGCATTCTTTGATTATTTATCTTACAAAAAATTAAAAAACCTGTAATCAACATATGCAATTTGTTTTCAAGTGCCCACAGGTCCAGCCTCTACTAGAGAAAATGGTGACTCTGTATACTATAGATATTTTATCACTTACATATTTAATTTATTGCCACACTCGTCTTCTGACTGCTTTGTGTACGCACAGACTTTCATGCAATAAAACAGCTTTTTTTTGGGTTAATGCGATTGCTGGTTGCAATTGAATAACTAGAGGCTTCACGGCTGCACCAAGGAACGCTGAATTTTGTTTGTTTATGGCAAATTTTTAAATGACACATTAACATTAAAATGATTTAGATGAAATATCACATTTTTTGTTGATTTGGTTACATTTAATTAACCAAGTATCCAACCATTCTTTTTGTTTTTTTTTAGTTTCGCGCTCTAAAAATCTGTCTTTTTAGTGATTTCTTTTTTTTTTTCCAAATAGCTATCGAGGTTAAATATTGTTTTTTACTTTACCACCCTGACAGTGTTTGCAGCTAATCCAAATCCAAAGTAGGCAAAGTTAATTAATAATGTTTTTATTGCTTTGTTTACTCAGACTTTTAATTGCATTGAAAATAACACACCTGCACAGGACAAACTGTGACTTTTCATCTGTCAATAATTCACCTTTTTTTACGCTTAAGAGAAGCATTTCTCCTGCTTTGAGTAGATACACGTAAACTCCTGTAACTTATTTACTTTTACTGCTCATTTTATTCTGCGCAGACACCTGAAACGTGCATTTAATAGACCTTTGATTCCCCCTTTAAAGGAAGAAAAATGTGAGCATGTTAATAATTACACCCTCAATTCACACTTGCTATTTCGCAACGCCAACATGCTGATTGTGAGGAATCGTAATAACATAATATGCAAGTGGAGAAGTGTAAGTCACGATCAAGAGGCTCCAATCTGTCATTTTCTGTCTTGTGTGTCCTGGTTACCGTCACATCACCAAGGGTTTAATTACTGCTGAGCAAGCCACAGAGATGCCTCATGGGGGAATTTGACAGAGAGATCAGGACGAGTAAAATCAGGTTAAGGTAGAGCATTTGCCGGTAAGCCAAGCTCAGACACGTATACGGAATATCGAGATAGAAACTTGAGTGGTTCATGTGTGCACAGAAGGAGGAGGAAAACACTCTGCCAGGATGAGATCTGCACCGGCATGAGGAGAACTGTGTGTAAGTGGGTTAAGGAAAGCACCGGGGTCGAAAGTGTGCTCTGATCAAAGGGCTGTGCAGTCGGTAAGTGGCTCTTGTATCTGTTTTACAGTGTGTAATGATGGAGCGCTGCCACATTCTCACTTTACAATCACAATGAAACCCCTGGCCTACAAAAGGGTTCATTCATTAAGGAGCATATTCAGTGCTGGCTTCAACATGCCTCCATCAGAGCTTGTCATTTTGTACATTGCAGTTTTTAATGAACAAAAATGCTCATTTTAAATTGTGTAGTATCTGATTGTTTGCCACCGCTTGCATCAACGTGTTGTCGACTTCTAAAAGAAAAGGTTTCAGGCTATATGTTGCCATGAACCAACACAAAGGAGGTCACATCTGCTAAGCAACAGTTCCCCCATGAGTGGCCGTGCAGGTGTCCCATGTGAGCAGGTTACAGGGACGAGAAAGCAGAGTAAAGCAAATTTAACGCTTTGTTTTGTAAATCACATCATCTACAGACATTTAAATGGTAGTGTTGTGCCCCGAATGAAAATTTAGAGTGTAACTTCATCTCATTAGATGATTTGTACATCTCAAATAAGCAGAAAAAAAAAAGTTCTGTTTTCTTATGGAGAGTTTGAATGAAGATTGATGCAATAGAGGTGGAAAAAGGCAAAGCTGATTCACACAAGAACTCTACTTTGGTACAGTTTTAGGCAATTTGTACTTGAGTATTTCCATTTTATTCAACTTTATGTTTACACTACATTTCTTACTTTCTACTCTGTTACATTTGTCCATCCTTTTTTTTTGACTTCTTACAAAAAAAAAGTGTGCAGTCGGAGTCACATTTCAGGTGTCTATGAGTTGTTAACAGCACAAAACCATGTCTGTTAAAAAAAACAAAAAAAAACCCATCTCAAATAGTTCAATTTTAAAAAAAAATCATCTCATCAAATCAAAGACTGGAGTCCAAAAACTGTGAACAGATTTGTGGATCCGAACTTTGTTTTTCATATTTTTCTCTCTACTATTATCATCCAATAGTTCAAACTGACTCCACCTGCAAAAGTAAAATACTGATTACACACTGATGCTTCAGTGTTAATAATCAAATTGTGTCATATTCAATCATATATCAGTCAGAGGTATAAAACCTGTATTTTTTCTTTACTACACATAACTGCTCATACTTATGTACTTCTACTTTGGCACCTTTTTTCATGCGGGAGTTTTACTTGCAACGGAATATTTTTACACTGTGGTATTTACACTTTTCCTGGGTCAAAGCATCTAAACACGTCTTCCACCGCAGGATACCACTCTCTTATCTGTGTGTTTACTATAAAGATGCAGCCAGTAGCATATTAGCTTAGCATACAGACAAGAAATAGGTAAAGGTTAGTCTGGCTCTGCACCTGAAACTGTGTTACACTTTGATCTTTGTACGGATTAAGGAACTGAAATGTAAAACGTGTTAACTGGTGAGCTGTTGATAGTAGGTTTATTTTGTTAGTTTTGGAGAAAGCAAGACTAACTGTTAAGCAGCGACTGGCTGTAGCTTTAAATTGAAGAGAGTGGTATCGATCTTCCTCATTTAACTTTTCCCAAAACGTGATCTGTTCATAATTACTTTACCTTCAATGCATCTTTCATTTTTGGGGGTATGCTATCCTAAAATCTTTGACTACCAGGATCAGCAGTTTGCATTTAAACTCAGTTTGCCTTCATTTTCAAAGGGTCACTCCAGGTGTTCTTCGATATGTTCTTAGACGTAGACCTTCATTATACTCCCTTGCAGACGCAAACGCGGTCATCTGCATAGTTGTTATTACCCTAATACTTTCTAGTCTGCTTGGAAAGCTCAGTTCTATCCATGCGCAGTAGACCAATCTGCACAATACTGCCCTGGTAGCATATACAAGGCTCTGCACAAAGTCCCACGCAGAAGATGACAAAATTTACATCACACAAGACATTATGGATTCAGAGATGTGGGAGGTGAAACAAACTTGAAGGCAAAATAGTCCAAATCAAAGCAGCAGAAACTGGCACATTCTTACTTTTAGTCTGAACTAAGGTTCAACCAACCAACATCTCCCATTATGCAGCTGAGTACTGTTGTCAGACCCTCACCTCAGATTACAACCCAATCTCGCCTCTCAGACACACCAAAGGAGCAACTGCTGATACTGTTACACCATTCGCTCAATAAAATCCCCTTTAAATGACAAAAAACGGACGTGCTCACACACACATGAACATGTGGGGAAAGTCCTACAATGAGTTATTACTTCCTTTATGGCTCGTTTTCTTTTTTTTTTCTTTCACTTTTTTATTTCCTAACTCTCTGGGCATGCTCTTGAGTTTGTGTCATGCAGTCCAGCGCACTCTATGTGGAGCTGAGGTGGTTGTGAGTAGATCAGGGGGGTGGATGTCTGAGTGGTTAAATGGATGAATGCTATGACTCATGAGCTCTGGAATCTGTTCATAAAACTTAGACGAAACAAAGCAGCATCCCTGGGAGAGCAAATCCTGTTGTATAAAAGCAATTTAAACCTCTGGAGTTCTTTTAATCTTACAAAAGTAGACCTGAAGCTGTTTTCTTTTTACAGATCTCACCATCTGTTGGTAAAGGTTTGTCCACAACTTGCCCTCTTCCCATCACGGAGTTCACAATTCGCTTCCCACTATGACAGGAGATGTTGTCCCAGTTCCCCAGCAGGGGGACCCAGCTGCTGAAGCACCCAGTAACAGCCCAGGGGAGGCCATGGATGTGGAGTGTCCCATCTGCTACCAGGAGTACAACCAGTACAACAAATGCCCCCGGATGCTGGAGTGCCTCCATGTTTTTTGCACCGAGTGCCTCCAGAGGATCCAGCTCTGCCCCTGCGAACCCCCTGACACCAACAGCCCCCCAGCCATCCCCTGCCCCCTCTGCCGCCATTTAACCCCGCTGGAGACTGGAGACGCCCTCACCTTACCCTGCAACTCCCGCATCCTGGCCAGGCTGCCCCCCGTGGCCTTCCGCCTGCCCGTGAACATGGCCACCCGTCTGGCCACGGTCACCCAGAGAGTGGTGCTGTCTCTGGAGGGCAACAGCAGGGAAACACGCTTCATCATCCTGCCCACCGTCAGCCTGCGGGTGCAGCAGATGCACCCGGACAGGCCGTACGGCACCGCGCCAGGCCTGGTGGGAGAAGAGGAAGTCATACAGCAGAGCAAGAGGACGCTGTTTTGTGTGCAACTCCTGGCAGTCATCTTCTGGGTGCTGTTTGTGATCACCTGCGTGGTCGGAGTAGTTTTCGGGCCACATTTCTTGAACAGGAATCTTTAATAGAAAACAGGATTGACCTCCTCTTTATAGCAGATATAACTCTGGATACACTCTGCAGGAAAACACTATAAAAAGAAAGCAGACATAACATTTTAGGGAGTATAAAAGACAATCTTTTTCAGTTGTGTTTTTATGAAGGTACTTCTAACTAATATACTTGCTATTTACCCAGTAGTTAAGTCAAACTCTGCTTTTATTTATTATTGAATAGCCCACTTATCCTCACTGTACTGCATATTTACTCCTATTTCATCAATGATGAACTGATGAAGAGGTCCCTCTAGTGGTTTGTTTCGAAACGGATGAATTATACTTGTAATATTTATAATTTTTAAAAACTCAACATTGTCCTTAAGGTTTTGTTTTTTTCCTTAACATTCATGTTGTTTATCTCAATGCCTGCTTGAATGTCACTATGCTTGTTAATATTATTACTATCCAGCTGATGACTGTTCTGCCAATGGATAAATCGAATAAAACTGGCTTTCCTAACACATTTACTCTGTGTCAGGTGTATTGAGAAAAACACAGAAAACAATAAATAAAGGCGCCTGTTGGAGAGCGTAAATGTATTTTTTCCCTCCTAAATTGCATTAACTTCCTCCCTTTTGCCCTTGTGATGTAAAACACGACAAACATTACACATTACATCTTATCTGAGCCCCAGGGCATTTAAAACAATTTACATGATAAGCAATGTAATTTCCTCATCCTAGAGGCTCTTTATTGGATAAGAAATGCAATTACCTACAGAAAGCCTCGTTCAAAACAATGCTGTAGATAATAGTTTTTGAAAGGCAGTTGTATTGAATCTGGCAATAGGCCACGTAAAATAATTTACTTATGTCTTAATTGGGTTGGGTGGATCTTTTCTGTTCTCCTTAATGGTGATTAGATGCATTTCCTGAAAGGCACTAAATTAGATTCAAAATTAAAAGAGGTTCTACGCAAACGTGAACAGTTTGATTCTAAATACAAAGGTAGGAAATAAAAGTATGTGCACTTATTTTTCTTTTTCCCTGGGGATGGAGCAGCCCTGGACAAAAAATATTTTGTGGATCCCAACTGAGTGCTTCTTGTAATCATCTGATAAATCACCAAATTATGCAATAACATTTACTGTGCTTATTTTCCCTCTGAAGCCAAACCAAGACAAACAAGACATGTGACTACACAGACCCTGCCTTGAGGCTTTCACAGTGAATATCGCCTGCTACATTTGCAATCCATTCCATCGCGGTATTTGGGCTTCTCAAGGGTAGAGTTTTGGTTTATTCATCTATAAAATCATGTCAAACACGCCCTAATCAACCATCGCTGATCAAATATTTTACAAATGTATTCGAACTTGAACCAGTGAGAAGCTGAGATTCGTTTTTTTTAAATTTGGTTTTCTTTTAAAGTAATAAATCATGATTTCCTCTACAACTTTTCTATCATTGTTTAAATATGGGGTCATTTTACACAAGCATGCATCCCTCGTTAATCCTAAGCCTTGGATTTATGATTCTGTCTTACTACTGGTGTTAATTATAATTCTCATCACTGTGAGCTTTAGGCTAAGGTTAGGTGTCCCTCTCTCCGTCTAAAACGGGGCCTTTTTTTCTTTACAAGTACTTTACTGGGGTTTTTTTTCTTTTTTAACTCCCTTACATTCGTACATTGCAGTCTCCTAATGTGGGCTTTTATCATACACACTTGAATGATGTTTTAGGTGCCTGTTGTTTTTATTGAACTTATAAAATCCAGTTTTACTCACTAAGGGAAATCAGGGTTCTAATTTCTTCTTATGTTGTTGCTGTTGTTTTTAAATTGTGAATTCTTTCATTATTATTTTTTATTATTATTTTACTAACTTTGTCAAGTTTTTTTCTGCTTTGTGTTCCAATTAATTTCTTATTCAGCTAAACTGTAAAGGCAACCTCCATACCTCATTGGATTTGAAGCTGAATAAAGGAATGAATGATTGCATAACATATGAAACTGACGGCCATCAAATAACATTTGAGATAAAAGCAATAAAAGTTGTTCAAAGGGAGCATTCAATAAAACCACAGAAAGCTAAATTGATAAGTTGTCTGATTTCAAACAGTTTTCATTTTGACTTTTACATTTCTACCTTTCTTTTTTTTTCTTTTTTTTTTTTTTTACAAAAGAAATACCCTACATGCTTTACCTTGGCTCTCCTGTTCATATGGTTGTCTTTGCATGTGTTTAGTTTTCAATTCAACTTCTCACCTCCTCCATGCATTTACACATTTGCACTAGTGTATGCTGTTAATGTTGTGTCTTTTCTCTCCTGTAGTTTTTGCTTTTGTCCTTTCTGTGCTCTTTTTGTGTGCCTCTCTGCAGGTATTTCTGGCTCTGGAGCTCCACAGGTGTGATCTGTTGATACTGGTCTCACCAACCTTTCCAGTATTTAGATTATCTTGTTCTTTGTCTGTGTGTTTCTGCTATCCTTTTTTCTCTCCTCTTTACTCTAAGTGGTCGAGACAGAGGGCTGCCCTCCCTTAGCATGCTTCTGCTGGAGGTTTCCACCTTTTTAAGGGACTTGCTCCTCTCCATTGTCAATGTACTTGCTCACAAGGACTCTTTAGATTCACTGGGTTTTTCAGTGTATAACTTTGTAGAATCTTAAATTTAATTTCTAAATTAGTCAGGCAATTTGTCAGAGTATATAATATTATAGCTTCTTAACATTAACATTTAGGTTAGTCAGGTTAATCTGTTTTATACATAATATTCTATGTAGCTTCTTAACCACTTCAATATTATCATATTTTTACATTTTATTTAGTGAAGTAAATTTGTATTATATATAATGTTGTCAGATTTCGATAGGATTATTTAAATTACTCAGGTAAACTCACAATAAGTAAAAACTGTAGGGTCTTGACCTCAGTATTTAAAGTTGTCAAGTAAATCAGAATGCTTCACTTCACTTCTTAAGGAACCACTCAATAATATGCAATAATTACACATCTCCATGCAACAACACAATATTTATTACACTGTATAATTATATTTTCTTTCCTTAGAAAATGCACATTTTACATTTTACTTTTTCTACTTGTGTTTATATCATTTAGGCCACATTTTTCTACTTATGTTTATCTATAAATTTGTTGTACTGTTAATATTTTTAACACTTTGAATGGGAGCAACTGCAAGCAATTTCTCCTCAGTAGAGTATTTCTGATTCTGATAATCTTTTTTCTGTAATGGAACGCACTTTGGCAAAACGAGTGTTTTTAAAAAATGCGCTTAAAAAGCAATAACTTGACTTTTAACAGAGAGACATTAACAAAAGTGATTTATCTGTGTAATAAAAATGCTCGGGGCTGTGGGGGCCAGGCTCTGAGCGTACGTAAAGAAGAAGGGGGTACGTAATGACGTCACACGCCGCGTTGGCTCGCAACAAGTGGTGAAAAGTTTCAGACCCCCTCCCCTGAATGTTTTTGTTGGGGGAAAAGTTGTTGGTAGTTAGGTCGTGTGAATGTAGCGTGTCCGTCGTTTTTTCACCCCTCGGTAACAGGGGGAATGCGAGTTTTTTTTTTTAACCGTCGTGAAGTCGGAGAACGAACTATCGAGCAGGGTTTTAACGCTTTACGTCCTCTGGCTCGGGCTGAAAATCTCAGTGGCCATCATCGTTTCACCTCTGCCGTCTCGTTAGCCTCCTAGCTCCGCTAGCTAACTACCCAACAAAGTTAACGCTACCTCGCCTCATAGTGTGTTTCTTTTCAGGTTGGGTAAAAGCAAACGCAGAAATGGCGGAAACCAAAATAATTTATCACATAGACGAAGAGGAGACGCCGTATTTGGTGAAGATACCCATTGCTGCCGAAAATATAACTTTGTTGGATTTTAAACAGGTCTTGAACAAACCAAACTACAAATTCTTCTTCAAGTCTATGGACCAAGACTTCGGGTGAGCTGCAGAGATTTTTTTTTCTTCCCCTTTAGCAGAAAAAGAACTGTGTGGTTTGCATGCAAAATAAGAAAAAGCTAAAACAGTAAAAGTGAAATTATTTAATGTGATATAAACGTTGTGGCAAAAGATGAAAGGCAATCTTTTATCCATATTTTCTGAGTGGAGGAGCGGTACCTTAGCTTAACATTAAAAATGATTTGCTGCAACAACAACAAAAACAACTTCTTTACTCAAACGCCTGACTGTTTGCGTGTCAAAAACTCCTACAATCCTGTCTTGTGACCTGATTTGCGGTATATTTGTCACAGGGAATAACTTGTGGTGGAGGGCGAATAAACATGAATGAAGCCAAGCAGTCAGGTCGCCATTCAGACAGCACATCCCTAATCAGAAACTGCAGCGTTATAATGACTGGTGATGAATATCCAAGTGGTTGTAGAAATACTAAGGGTAGGTAGGCTGGGACATTTCTTAGAAAACATCATCATTACAATGGGAGGCATTCCCTGTCCCTGCTGCTTTTCTTTGCCCTAATCCTCATGCCTCCCTCCCTCCTTCAGTCCATCATCTGGTGAAATCCTCGCCTTTTCTTTCTTTCGGGACTGAAGCCAGGGTTTTGTCTCCCCTCTTTAACACTTTGGCCTGCCAGCCATCCTTTCATTCCCTGGCTTCCTCCCTTCCTCTCCCCTTTCTTCCAACCCCTCTCCTCCAGAAAGAGCTGTCTCCTCTCCTCCTCTATCAATTAATCTTTTTTTTTTTTTTCTGTGTGGCTGCTGTGCATTTTCCTGCAGAGGAATGCATGTTTGTGGTTTATTCACTCAGTGAGACCCTTAGGGCTTCTGTTAAATGCATTGTAGTCTTGGATGAGTATTAAGACTGGGCTATTTGCCTCTTTTCCTTGTTGGATGGCACCACTACAGTCTGTGCCAAAGGAGCCACAATATCAACTCAGACACATGACATGGATGAGATGGCTTTTCATTGGTTTTTGACAGAGCTGGTGGGCTAGAACTCTTCAGATGCAGATAATTTGAATATTAATAGCATCAATGTCAATAGCGGGTTTGTGGAGATATTTCTTTGAGAAAAATCTGTGGAAGGGACTTTTTAAACTTAGGGTGTTGGGAAGTGATTAGTTGAGTAAACATTGACAGAAAAAGTATTCCACTGTCAGTTTGATTGGTGTAAGTATTTATGAAGAAAAAAATGCAATTTACCAGATTAGTTGAACTGCCTGCATTTTATCAGTTTATGTCGCTGTGAATGATTCTGGTTCTCTTGGAACTGCAAGAGGCCAAACCCCTCAGCCTGTTTAATGGCTGTGTCTGGCCCATGTTTTCGGAACACTGATCTGTATAACGTCAACTGTGGAAAATTTCTATTTGAAGTTCACAGAGCCTAAAGTGATGTTTTCAGATATCTTGTTTTGTTCAACCAACAATCCAGATATGAACTTTACAATCATGCAAAACCGAACTTAAGACCTGATGTTATTTCAATGGATGGTCTCGGTATATAATACAATTTAAAACCAGGACAAACTACAGCCCCTAAAATGACCATAAAGGTGAAACTGATTTAACAAAAGCTACAAATGATCAACTTTACACACTAGGCTTTACTACAAAGCTGCTGTGTTAGACTGTATTATTTATGTACCTAATAAACTGCTGAGTGTGTACACCTTATAACTGGGAAAAGCTATTATCGTGCATTTGCCGTGCCCACAGTTAGATCATTAGGGCCTTTTTACAGCATAGCGGTCTCCATCAATTATTTCAGCTTCCTAGACTTCGCTTTATCGTGGTGTCATTTTCAAGTTAGCTGTCAAATTAAGAGCTTGTAAGCAAACACAAGATGGTTACATTTAGCATGCCTGTTAGCATGTGAGCCCACAATGTTCGTCTTTTTCCAAAGAGTCCTCATCTCAGACAAGCCGCTCGCACCGAACTCTCTCAGCAGAGCATAGAGAGTCTTTTAAAGACTGCATGGTCAGGAAAAACCCTGTCCTTAAGTTAAATTACACTCCCTAGGATCACACTCTCTCATCTGAATATCTCCAACTGAGTTCAGATGAAAAATTTCAAACATAGCTCTGAGTCAGCTGTCCAATCAAAGCAGGGACGTTTTCCCCCCTCTCCGACCCAGGAGAGGAGTGTGTAATAGTGTGTGTTTTCATTTGCCCTGGTACGAGGCCAGCTGTCGACCAGAGCTGTGTGTGTGGCGGAGGGGGAGATCCACGCAGCAGAGCAGGCCAGGGCTGGTGCTGGGAACCTGGGGCTGGACAGAGGCCATTTGCTGGGTGTGTAGGGTATCTACGGGGAGAAGAAAGAGAAGAAAGAATAGTGTGGTGTTCTCATAGAGTTACTGGATATTCTGCTGTGTACATGTGTGCTTAGAGGGGATCAGGGAGCTGTTTCAGTAAGATTAATTGTTAGAAAAGTGATGCTGTGCCGAGTGTGAGGAATTTAATGGTAGCAAGGGACTTGACGAAAGGAAGTGGGAGGGGGGAGATTTAAGGTTTTAGTAAATACAACAGGACTCGACATATTTCTGGGTTGTTTGTGCATTATTCCCAGCATTTTAGAGTGTATGTGAAAGGAGTGTGGTCACTTGTTTGTTTAGAGGGCAGAGGAATGGAGGCAATTATAGTCTAAGGACGGGGTTGTTGCATCTGTTCATCTGCTGTCTAGATGCAGTTTCTCGCAGCGTGTGAGGAGGGAAAAGGTCAAATAAATCGGATGGAGGAAGTTTGTTTGCTAACTAGCAGTCAGCGGCCCTTTACACACAGCTCTCAAAAGCTAAGACTTCCCACTACAGATCTTCACCAGTGCCCACAACAATCTGGCTGTCTGCTAACACTCACCCACAAAACCAGCTCTCAGCAGCTGCTTACAAAAGCCCAGTGGAGCCTGACCAAATCTAACACACATAAGAAGTCTCACACTGGCAAATGAAACTGGAAAAAGAAACTTTTGAAGGAGTTGGAGTAGTCAAGTGTCCTCTATGTAGCACTTGTGCCCAGGCCCATCTTGTAAAACTGCTTTATGAATGTAGCAGCCCTCTGCTGGGGGGTGGGGGGGATATATAGCTGAAGCCAACTGTTTACCTTTCTGACAAACATGGAAGATGAGTATAGAGGAGGGGAAGAAATGCACGGCTGTGTTGTCTTTAAAGAGCTTCGGGCCTGTGGCTGCGGATGTGAATTAGCTGTTGTTGTGTATATTGGATTTGCATGCATATTAAATTGACCAGGTTGTGTAATTTGCACAGAGGCACAAAAGCAGAAAGCGTATGTGTGGTTTAGCTCATTGTTGTGACAGACACAAATTCCATAGTGTCTCGCACTTGGTAGGGGAAGCAAATTGGTCTTGCTTGTTGCTGTTGTGCAGATTCCAGGCTTCGTGTCTTTGGGGGTATTTTGGTAATAAGATTAGAAGTCAGAAGAGAGTAGAGATGCAGCTGTGTTGTCATGAGTAGATAACTTCTGATGAGGGAAAACTGAAGCAGAATGAAAGAATGGTTGCTTTTAGTTGTCAGTTAAACTACTTACAACATAGAGCAATGCGATTCCCATGCAGGGAGGCTGAATAAACTTTTACCTTACAGGTGTTAGAAAGCACAATTTGCTCAACTTAATGCAAAAAAAAAGATGTGTGTGAATGTTTGAGTGCTATAAACTGCAGCGCTAATAGTTGGTGAAATCATGGTGTATCATAAGGCAATGTAAATTCATGTAAATACTGTGTTTACCATGATAGCTATTACTGTAACATTCTGATTATATTAGGCCATTGAGGACAAAGATGCAAATCAATGAGCAGGAATGTTTGGTGAAGTTTTGCTTCCATTGTGATGAATTTCTTTGATTCATCTTTGACCACTCTCTTGATTGAGTCGTTAGAATATTTACTTCTGATTCACTTACATGCTGTCTTCTACATATGACTTGACAACCATCAATTTAACATTTCTTCCTGGTGAAATCAATTTTATATTTGAGGTAACTTTTTTGCAGCTGTTTTGATGTTATATAAGCTGCTGGAGTATTGCTCAACTGGAGCTGCTGAAGTCAGTTCTGCTACACACCCATCTACCTGGTAACACACCTAAAAACAGGAATATGGCAAGTGAACACGACAGCTTGGTAATATATTTTAGATTTAAGCCAGGATTTACTTCAGCTATGTTGTTGTCTTCGCCACATATATTGTGTGCAATGTGTCCACTAATGTAAACTATTTAATCCTCCAACATTTTCACTTGTTTCTTTATGGCCTTGTTATAGTTTTCAGCCCTCATTCCTCCACTGCCTATGCGAAACATATACCACATATTATGCCATAATGTTATGAAAGCAGGACAATTTATAACTGTACTCTGTCTCTGTTTTTCAGGGTGGTAAAGGAAGAAATTTCCGACGATAGCGCCAAGTTGCCCTGTTTCAACGGCAGAGTGGTGTCATGGGTAAGAAATAAAAAAGCTGTTGCACATTTGTAACAAAAGCAGTAGTGGTAGCTCCCCACATTTATCTGGTGGTTATTATTCCAAATCCATAAATGACTTAATTTCAGCAGCTTCCTCCTGAGGTTTGTCTGAAAATGTCAAGATTTGGCTTTTATCTTAATAGTCAGCCAACACTATCAGCCGGAGGGTGTTTTCAGAAACCTCTTTTCCTTTTCCTGTGCATTCCTCCAGACCTTCATCAGATTATTGAGCTCGTCTAACGAGCAGTCATAAATATGAAGCAATTAAATTTGAATAATTGTGTGTCACATTGCAACATCACAGACTTTGCATATCTTGTTGAGGCTTGTTCCTTGGTTATTGTTTGGTTAAAAGGTAATTTGGAAACTAGTGGGAAAGCAGAACCAGACTAACAGTCCGGTCAGGTTGAACAGGAGGATACAGACTCAGCGGATGTATCAGAAAAATACTGTTTTGTGCTGAAGCCAGCAACATGCGCTGGACAATAAAATGTTCATCTCAGCCTTCATTAAATCTCTTGTATCTTTGTTTTGTTACATTTTTGCTTTTTATTCTAACATTTAAATGATGTTTTGCAAAACTAACTGAAAAAACAAGCATCATTAAGGCATCAGAGCTCAGTAGGTTACACATTTCTAACTTAAAAGTCTAAATATTTATGTTGTTTTATCTCAAATTTACCCACACACAGATATAACATCCTTGTTTGTTGCAGTGAAGCTGATACATTTCTTAGTGCTTCTAAAACAGGGACCTTTAAAAGTGTTTTTCATACAGTGCCCATCCCTCCAGCCTGATCGTTTTTACACAAGCCATATCAAAGTTGGTCAAAAATTATGTTCGATTATTTCCTTTAAAAATATCATGCGTTTGTGCCATTTAAAAATCTAATATTCATTTTAGGTCTGTATTTGTGAGATGTTCTCTCAGTTGTTCTGAAATGGGTGGCTAACTGTAGATTAACTAGCTCACGTACAATTTTATGACTTTCCACAACTCTGCCATCTACAGATCAAAATCAGTCACATTTTGAGTGGGGCTTTTTAGGTCGCTCCAAGTACAAATCACTCACTCTGTAGCAGAATTGGGTTGTGAACGCTCTCTCATCATAATCAATTAAAATGGCGTACTGAGGCCTCTTCCTATATTAGAACTTATGAGGCAAGCAGCCATGTTAGTGCTGCATTTTTTTCACCACAATCAAATATAAATTTTCACAATTGAGTCTGTCTTCTTCTTTTTTTCTTTTTGATAATTTGATTGTATAATCAGATTTAAAATATTTGTTGAGATCCCAGTTTTGCATCTATTTTTAGTTATTACATTTTTGTAGGCAACCCATCACGCAGTGCTCAAAAATACTGGTATTATTAAATTAAAATTCTCAAATAAAGTAACTGAAAGGACAAAATGCACTCCAGTTTATCAAGCACACCTTTAAGGTCTAATGCAGTCCATCACAACTGGTCTGGTTGTAAATTCAGTGTTTTAACTTGGCAGTTATGGTTATTGGCAATAATATACTGAACTGCTTTCTGGTTTTTAGGACTAGGGTTAAGGTTTTTCTAAAATTCTGCCTCCATGTGTGTTACTGGAAAAGCCAAAACACTTCAAACACCTCTCAATTTACACTCAGTTGCCAATTTATTAGGTACATCACAGCTAGAACTAATGCAATCTTCAGGTGTGTCCACAATTGTGGTTCAGTTTTCTTGCTCTGGACAAAAATAGAAATGATACAGTTTACTCCTGGAACGCTTGAAGTTCACACTAGCATTTAGAACATCTAGAAAGTAGATGCAGAAAAGGTGGAAAAGATCGGAACCGGATTGGACAGACGTAAAAAGGGTAATGAAATGAATGTTTAATACAACAACAAAAAAGGCTTATTTCACTTCCAGTTTTAAAGTAAATTATTATTCAAACAGCATAAATACAGTATATCTCTGTGTCTAGTTTAGTACAAGCAACCACAATCACAGGGAAAACCGTTGACTTAAACGTTGTCCAGAAGAAGATCATCGACCACCTCCACAAGCAGGGTAGACCACAGGAAGTCATTGGAGTGTTGACAAAGTGCTGTATCAAAGCATATTAATGGAAAGTTGAGTGGAAGGGAAAAGTGTGGTAGAAGAAGATGCACAAGCAGCAGGGATGACCAAGAACTTTGGAGAGCTTCACAAAGCGTGGACTGAGGCTGGTGTCAGTGCATCAAGAGTCACCAAGCACTGATATTTTCAGGAAAGGGGCTTCAAATGTTGCATTCCTTATATCAAGTCACTCCTGAATCAGAGATGACATCAGAACTGTCAAACCTGTTCTAAGGAGGAAAAGAGCTGGACTGTTAATCAGTGGTCCAAAGGCCACTTTTTTAGATGAAAGCAAAAAATTTTGCATTGGAAAAGAAGGAAGGATAGACACAAAAACCAAGGTGTTTGAAGTCCAGAGTCTGTGATGATTTGGGGTGCCATGTCATCCACTGGCATTGGTCAGCTGTGTTTTAACAAATCTGTACGAGATTTTAGACCATTTCATGCTTTCAACTGCTGACGAGCTTCATGGAGATGCTGATTTTGTTTTCCTGCGGGACTTAGCAGCTGCCCACAGTGCCAAAACTATTACCATATGGTTTGCTGACCATGATTTTACTGTGATTGATTGGCCAACCAAGTCACCTGACCTAAACCCCATATGGAGTATTGTCAAGATGAGGAACACCTGACCCAGAAATACAGATGAGCTGAAGACTGTGATCAAAGCAACTTGTGTTTCAATAACACCTCAGCAGTGCCACAGGTTGATCGCCTTCATGCCATGCTGCAGTGATGCATTAATTCGTAATTAATAAAAAATGCATTTAAAAAAAAATTTGGAAAGGAGCCCCAACTAAGTATAACGTGTGTAAATGAACATGCTCTTCAAAAGTCGGACATTTCTGTATTTTTAATTTATCCTAGAAAATATTCTAATAATTTGAGACCCTGGATTTCTTTAAGCCACAGTCATCGACACTGAAACAAAAGAAAGGCTTAAAATATTTCTATGCTACTTGTAGCGCATCTCAAAATACTAGAGCATCATTAGAAAGTTTAATATTTTCCATCAATTATTTAAGAAAGTGAAAACGTTGCTGTGCAAGTAATCGAAAAATCATTAAGTTAAAAATCTGAAGATACATGACATAATCAAACCCACATATTACAATGCTTATTTTGTGGTCAAACATGTTAAGCTAAAAAAGGGCTTTCGGTTTGCTGAACAAATCACACAGAAGGCAAATGTTTCTCTCATTGTGGTAACCAATACTCAAGCTGGGCTACGCGCTGCACAACTTGTTAGCAGTTACAGTTCAGTGAGTTGCCAGGTACAGTTTTCATACTTTCCATTTCTCCAGAAGAAAGCCCAGTTGTTTTACCCCACCCTGCAGTTTACATTACAATAAAGACAAAACATCAGGACTTGGCCCAGATAAGCAGGTTTGAGGCTGAAGCATCTGTTAAGTGCATAAGAACGAAAGAGGCATTAAAGACAGGGGGAACAAAGCTTAGAGACCAGAGGGACTGATATGTGATCTGCACGCCAAGACCAATGGATGGATCCCAGAAGACGAGCGTTTCATAGTCACATAGCCATTAGCGGGGAGGGAAGAGTAGGGAGTGACTCGAGAAAGAGGGTGAATGTCTGCTCTGGCTGATGGACTCCATTTGTTGAATTATTTTGACGGTGAATGCAAAACTTGACTATCTGAACTCACCAAACGCCCCAAAAACCACCGAACTGTTACACAGATATGAGACTGTGTATGTGTGGGGATTTCCAAGTTTGATATTTGAATGCCCGGATTTGACTCTTTCTCTCTTTAAGAACACATTTTGCACTCATACTTTTCTGTCTCACTCCCTTCCTGTCTGTGTTTTTATGCTTCTTGTAATTGGATGCTGTATGGCATTCATCCTAATTGTTGATGTGTGTTACCTTTCTCTGTCTGTGTGTATGTGTGTGTGTGTGTGGGCACTTTTGTTGTATAATGAAGAGAGACAGGTTAAGTGTAGGATAGCGTTTCAGTTTGCCCTTGAGACGTCCATCTGAAAAGACTACAGTGTTTTGTGTGTCAAAGTAATTGACATCTTACCCGTTTTTTTTCCTCCCTCTACCTTCTACGTCCTCTCTACTCCTCCTTTCATTCCTTTCATTTCTCACCCTCTCTCTGCCCTTTCTCACTTGTTTGGTGGAAGTTTTCCTTCACTTATTTCACTTTTTTACATCCTGATTTAACCGTCACCCTATATACTTTTTTTTTTTGTCTCTAAATCACTCTCTTTTTTTTTTCTTCCTTTTATTAGTTGGTATCTTCAGACACTCCAGCAGCAGAGCCTCCAGTGGCGGTGGTGCCCCCTGTGGAAGCGACCACCCAGCCGTCACCCCCTCCACCGCCTCTACCACCCCCGCCTGCAGAGAGGACCGGGGGCATCGGGGACTCCAGACCTCCCTCCTTCCAGTAAGTAAAGCGCACACACACTCATTAAAACATTTACTGAACTGTACCTGAAAAGGGACAACATTAAAACCTTCTCCAACCTGCATGTCATACCTTAAAAGTGAACACGCCGTCCCTCAAAGTTTGAGTGTAAAAACGGCATCTTTTTCTGAATATCTCCAATCCCAGTGTCAAGTTCCTGCAAGAATACCAATAGCAAGAATACTACAGCTGATCTGAAACTGATCTTAGCTGGGGCCGCCCTTGTTATTATCAGTTCTGGAAAGTTGCACCGATCAGATTTTAAAATGTGAGGGATGTGCAACAAGCTGTACCACAACATCGGCTATTTGTTATCACCATTCAAATTCATATAGCTAACGCGTCCCCTTATTTAGACATCTAGTAGACACTCGTTGTTTAGCTCTGTCTAGGTCTTCACCAGCCTTAATGGAAATATCTGTGTCTTTAACTGCTGAATGCTCTGTATGAGCTTTCCCCCAATATTGTTTTGGTGTTAGGTGCTGGGCAGGGATTGTTCAGTGGGTTTATCTGAGCTTTCATGGTCTAAAATAGCCAGTCCTATCTACTCAGCTCTAGAGAACAGGGTGGATGCACCCGTAACCATAGGCTAAATAAACGCTCTGGCTTGTTTGTGCTTGTTTATGCAGTCTTTGCGCCCAGGATGCAGCACCGATGTCCTTGCAAAAATGTTTACGGAGGAATTGTTTTGGTGGAATATTTGCCTTTCTCATGGTCAAAACTTACCGTTTTCAGCCTGTAGGTTGCTGCTTGAATGTTGTTGTTGTGGTTTCTTGTCGTAAAGAGGATTTTGAGGATGCATTCAGACAGCAGAAGCAGATGTTGCGATGTGAAATGTGCAGCAAAAATGGCAATCTAATACCTGCTTTTGAACTGAACTGAAAGAGTAAGTTTTTGGCTGAAAAACCAAAACGATGAGAGGCATGAAAGAGGCCTACAAATTCTTTAGCTAAGGGTAACTGAATAATTTGATGAGTCTCTGGGTTTGTCATTAAGAGCAAAGTCTCTCACATTACACATTTGGTCATGTGATCCAACAATAGGGGTTAAGAATGAGTGGGTTATGAAACACTTTCAATTTCAGAATGAAGTAACTAATGATAATATATCATAATGCAGCTTTTGTTCATCGTTTACTGCTGTCTGTAGTGTAGTTTCTTCAACCATTTGTCTTAGTTTGTTGCTGGGAACTGTTTAGGTTTGATGGGGGTCATACAGAGTTCACACACATCAGTGCAACCTCCCATTACTGCTGCAGTGAAGTCATTCCCTTCTTCGGGTTTGACATCTTTGTTTACTTCACGAGCATGGCCTGGTGATTTTTAGAATCCAGCTTAAATTTAACATTTTTTGTTTAACTTAACTTAAAGTGAGTAGAGAATTAACCACATTACTTTTATTCCATACTGCCTTTGGAGCTGGATCAAAAGCATTGCTCATACTGGAAAACAAAATGTTCACATTGTAGGGTCTCTATTAAATATAGAAAGGTCTTGGTTTGTTACAAGCTGTGGGTGTAATGGTCCCTGAGTTTTTTTTAAAGTTTCTAATCAGCCAATATTCTGTTATTTTAGATTGGTGTATGCACTGTCCAGACTAGCCCAAATGTAGTCGTTGAAACTGGGTTGTTTTTGGACCGTCCAGTTTGGTCCCATAGCTTGCTATCTATCTATCTCTATCTAGGCAAGTCAGATAACAGAAATATTAAGTGAAAGTTTTCCGTTCATTGTGTAGTAGACCACGACAACTTGCCACACTCGTAATGAACACTGAGGGACTACAGTACCCATAGTGCAACGCAAAGCGATAAAGAGACGTCTTAATAGAGACGTCTTTTCAACAACCTGAAAAAGCGGCTTTTCACCTTTCACTTTTCAACCAAATTTTGACGTAGTTTAGGCGTATGGCAAAGACGTCTTTTCAACCTTTTTTTTTTGCTGGGTGGGCTAGGTCTGAGGTATTCTACAAAACAGTGTCCCAATAGTTTATTCACCAGTGTTCATAGGAAAATTGATTTTTTTCAAACTGTAAAACGTTATTCTTAGTATGTAATAATTGTAATAATACTTGTTTGTTGTAATGATTTATTGATTGACAGTGTATTTCTGCACAAGAACAGATTGTACAAAGTGGCTTGTTTGTTTTTTTTGTACCCAGAACAAATTTTGAAGTTAAATGCATTATCATTCATGGTGACATCTAAGTATGCTGCTGAGAGGTAGCTACAGCCAGCAGTCCTCATGGCATCCAGTCCTGGCTGAGAGATGACTTTGTACAAGATATTTTTGATTTGAGTTTTATTGGTTTATCTGATTGTATTTTTTATGTTGAATTATATATGTAGCAAGTAACTTCCCAATCATCATGTAAAACTACTTCTACTTGAGCTGCAAAAAGGTCTTTTGTTATTGAATCCACTCAGAAAAGATTTTGATAAAAACATAGTAGATGAAAGTCTTAGTTTCTGGAGTTAACGTTGTTCAAAGATGGTTCATTTTGTGCAAAGACCACTTCACAGCTGGGCTAAAGTATTTATTTGGTACTTAACCTGAAAATGTAACTGGCAAAAAAGGAAAAAATAACACTTAGTCTAGAGCTTGAAAAACTTGGATGGACCGATATAGGCTGTTTCTAGCTTTCTTGGCAGCTACCTCAAATGTCTGTGCAAAAATTACAATTAGATATATTGGAGATCATTTGGAAATGGTGTGTCCATTCCATAGTTTGTCTGCCAGAGAACACTAACAAGTTTTCTTTTCATCTGTTTGTCCAACTCAACAAATGATCGTATCAAAGTTCTTTAGAAAATTGATTAGGTGAGCTTTATTGGAAAACTCTAATTCCTAGTCTCATCAGTCATGAAATTTGATTTGGTAACTGGCAGCACTGGCTTATTTAAGTAATTTATTTATTCAGGGTCACATAAATCAAAATGATGTAAATGTGCCAAATTATGTCATTTTCATCTGCAGTCACGGATCAGGTTAAAATTGTCATACAAGAGCAGACAAGACGACATCAAAGCGCACAATAATTCTAAGTGCATGACTGTTCCAGCCTACCGGGAGTCGTACTGTAGTTAGTCATAAGCCGTGCATTTCTTCTAAATCATTGCAGAACACCACAGTTAAATTGAATATTAAAATTCCGTCATGCTCTAATTCCATGTATAATTGTGCTTTCTTTACAGTCCCAATGCCACTGGCAGCGTAGAGACTTTGGACGACCAGACTGAAACGGAGTCTGTAGTTTCTTTCAGGAGAGAGAGACCTCGGCACAGAGAGAGCATGGAACAGCACGGTGAGAAACAACAGATCACAGTCCTCTTTATTATGGTGTTATATCAAGATTTGGCACGCTTCCATCCTCCAAACTCTTAATACAAGATGATATAATCAAGGAATGCCGAGAAGCGAGGAATGTTTGTAATCTATAGGTAAACGCTGACTTGAGCAAACATGAAAAGTCATGTTGAATATTTTCTCTCGCATCTGGGGCTTCGTCTGCGGTGCCAGGGCCTCGTATGAACGGGCAGAGTCGTCTGGAACGTCACCTGGCAGGATATGAGAGCTCCAGTACGGTGATGAGCAGCGAGTTGGAAACCACCAGCTTCTGTGATTCTGAGGACGATGACACCATGAGCAGGTGAGATGCTGATAAAAGAGAGAAGGGTTCCTGAAACTTCATAGGGATATATGTTTGTGTTTCAAAACATCAGAGGGCTTTACTATGAAGTGAGATTAGTGGGTTAGCGAGGTATGTTGAGCTTAAAGTCAGAGCTTTCAGTGTGACGAAGGTGGCTCTCTTTTTACCTGACTAGATCTCCGTGGTAACTCATGCTGTGGAGCTAACCTGGTCGGGAGCAGGTGATGTTCAGAGTTTTGGATTTAAATCAGCTGGAAAGAGCGTCTCCCTTTAACCAAATTGTTTACTGACTATTATTTATGAGCGATACGGAGTCTCACCTGAGGGAATGTGTTGTATCTGCAAACATGCTGAGTTGTATTTTTTACAAATATCACTGAATGAAGCCGTGTAGTTACAGCATCCATCCGTTATCTATACACTGCTAACTCCTCACTAGGGTCGTGGGGAGCTGGAGCCTATCCCAGCTGACTTAGTTTGAAGCAGAAAGTCTGAATTGACAAAGAAAGTTGGAAACCACCTTCGTGATACCTGTGATTTCTGGCTGGGGCTTTCGTGTTTGTTGAGCCGGCTTACACAAAGAAAGTACGAAACTACGAAACTTGCTTTGTAGTATACCTGTCTGATTAAAAAAAAAAAAAAAAGAAAACAATGGCAACAGTAGCTACAAGCCATTGCTAAAGTTTGTGGTCGCTTCTTCACTTAACTGAAGAGCAGTTTAATTATTATTTCTATTATTGGCTTTTCATTCATTTGTACTTATTACATTTTGTATGCTCTTCATGCGTCAGTGCCTAAACAAAAAAAAAAAGGCTTTTGATTTTAAAAGCAATTACGATTTGAGAGTTTAGATATTCTCTTATTGACTTCCCCTTTATCTTTATGGATTATAAACACAAAAAGCAGCACAAATGGGGAGACAGACATGAGCGTTTTCTGATAGCATGTTTTTTTCTTCTGAACCTTCACTTTTTGTGCACCCTTAAACTTCAGGTTCAGCAGCGCAACAGAACAGAGCACAGCCTCAAGGCTTCTTAAGCGGCACCGTCGACGGAGGAAACAGCGCCCCCCACGTCTGGAGAGGGTATGTACAGACCACTCTGACGACTTTTTGTGCAAACTTTATTGCTTTACGTTCTCTTATGGTTGATTTTTTCTTAGCTTTTTGTGTGCTTCCATAAGTACTTGGGTTCGTATTTGTACACCGATTTTTTAGTTATGGATTTTCTTTCTATATTTTTCTTGTTTTCAGGCCTCCTCCTTCAGCAGTGTGACTGATTCCACAATGTCCCTGAACATCATCACCGTCACTCTCAACATGGGTCTGTACACACTGTCATTTTTAGTTTTGGATCTCACTCTGTATGTGATGTGGGAACAACAAATAAATGTATTGCTTTTTTTAACAACACAGAGAAGTACAACTTTCTGGGCATCAGCATTGTGGGACAGAGCAATGAGAGGGGAGATGGAGGCATCTACATCGGGTCCATCATGAAGGGAGGAGCTGTGGCTGCAGATGGACGCATTGAACCTGGTGACATGCTATTGCAGGTAAGAAGGAATGATGGATTGATCCTAATTACAAAAGCAGTGTCTTTGTTTATTGAAGTTACTGTTTTTTGTTTGTTCGTTTTTTTAACTGAAAATCTAGTTTTTTTTTTTTATTTTGAGATATTCTTGGCCTGTTTCAGAGTCTTTTCCAGCTCTGTGGTGGTTCAGTTTAGTTGAAATTAATCCCTTTTGGTGTCCTGAGGTACAATCTTTTTTATACGTTTCATTCCTCTCCAAGGTGAATGACATAAACTTTGAAAATATGAGTAATGACGATGCAGTGCGGGTGCTGAGAGAGATTGTACACAAGCCAGGGTGAGTTGTCATTTTCTCATGTTTGATTTTGTCAGTTCTGTCTCTACACAAGCATTAATCAGTGATAATGATGATTTCTTACTGTGTTGATGTTCGCCAGGCCTATCATCCTCACAGTGGCCAAGTGCTGGGACCCATCTCCTCAGGGCTACTTCACTCTGCCTCGCAGTAAGTATCCACCTCACACTGAATGACAAAGCAGCTTTTCCGTGGTTGATGTCAGTAACAGTTTGCTAATCTTTAATTTACATGTGCAGACGAACCGATCCGACCCATTGACCCAGCAGCGTGGGTCAGCCACTCTGTGGCTATGACCGGGGCTTACCCTCCTTACCCAGGAAGCTCCTCCCTCAGTACCATCACCTCCTCTTCCTCCGTCACCGAGACTGAACGTGAGAGGCTTTTTCAGTGTCTCCATTATCATATTGCTTCCTCTGTGCTGTAATAAAACTGTCCTCCTTATTCTCAGACCTTTTCATATCTGGATAATCTTCTCCTAGAACTGTATTCTTTACTGTTAAACCTTGCCTGGTTTCTTTGTCAGACTGATGATATTCAAGATGTTCATTATTGTAAAGTATCTTTTCCCTGTTTCAGTCTCTGTCCATCTTTGTCTCCAGAAAACATTGGCACAGGAATCATTTTTCACATCTGTCTTTGTGCTTTTGTCGCTGCTGTTATGTGATGTGATAAATGATGTACGCGGCTTTCCTGCTTTTGATCCCTTCAAAGCTCCGCTTCTTCCTGATTTCATCGATCATTCTTACATTTTTCCTCCATGCCTATGGTTCTTCCACCAGAGCTTTCCTACAATGTTCTTCTCTCTTTCTTCAGGTTTTGATGACTTTAATTTATCACTGCATTCTGATATGGCATCCGTTGCCAAGGCGATGGCCTCACCAGAGTCGGGTCTCGAGGTCAGGGACCGCATGTGGCTTAAAATCACCATCCCCAACGCTTTCCTCGGTAAGACAAAAAGTGAAAACAAGCCAAAAAAGACTACATTCGATTCATGAACTTTGTGTGCCTCACATGGCTTTACAGGGCAGGCATTATGTTCACAGAATTAAAACCGTGTGACTCGAGCGAGGGGGGGAAAAAAACCAAAGTACAGACGTGAATGCCTGTTTTGAATGAAAACATGTGTTAAATTGGAATCACCTGCAACTGAATCACAAGGAATAATTACGTAAACTACATGTTTGTCCGTTTGTGCTTTTGGAATGAAAATTTGGGGTTGTATTCAGTTTTTATTTGATTTCAGACTCAACTAAACGCAACTGGAGATGTAACGGCTAACAGGCTTTTTCTTTGTTTGTTTGTTTTTGGTCAGTGGTGTTAATCCAGTGTTTTGGGGCTGTACTTTTCTAGTCGCTTCGAAATGACGATGCTGCTAAATTGCTCTTTTAAATCTTCTACACTGGATTTGCTGTGACTCTTTGACATCCTGAGAAAAACAATGACATTCCCACTCACTTAACACAGCTCTAGGTGATCCGATCCTAGATTCTATGCATTCCTTTGTTGTGCTTTATTACTTCCTGATGAAAACACTTTAGATTGAGTCCTTCATAACATGTTTAGCTGTGTGTGGTGTATTTGGTACACTTGTTGCTGTAGCTGCTGTAATTGTGCTGCATTTAAAGTACAAGGATTCGTTTTTTGTGTACCTCAGACTTAATTTCCTACAGTTTCCTACAGTTTATATCATATCTGCTGCTACTCTATACTTCAAGGCTTGTAATTTGCAGCAATTGCAAGATGTTTTATGTTTTTTTAAAGTAATTTTTAAGGTCGTCCCTGTACTTGAACTCACATTTGTATATTTTTTCTGTTTTATTCTATTATGCGATATGTGCCCTATATAAACAGTATACTTTCATTTGAATCATAAAAGCATCCTGGGTGTCTTCAGCACAAAGCATTTCTTCGAGATGCATGAAATTCTGTCTCATCTGACCCTCTTTGTCTCTGCACCCATTGGCAGGCTCTGATGTCGTGGAGTGGCTGTTCCACCACATCGAAGGATTCCAGGACCGCCGTGAAGCCAGGAAGTATGCCAGCAACTTGCTGAAGGCCGGGTTCATTCGACACACTGTCAACAAGATCACGTTTTCTGAACAGTGCTACTATGTATTCGGAGACTTAAGCGACTGTGAGAATTGTGAGTAACTGAAAAACAGTGACATCAAAGAATGACTTATATCAGTCTGCTAAATGTGATGCTTAATCGCATTTTGCACACAGGCCTTTTGTGGACAAACTGGTGGTTGTAGGGATAAAACATGTGACATTTCAGCTATGGAAGGATTTCTTTAATGTCCTGCCATCCCTAAATTTAGAATGTCCAGAAAGCATGTAATAACAAGCCGAGAGAACCAACACACAGTCTACAGGCTGCAGCTGTTATTACAGCTTTAAATGTAGCTATTTTCATGGGTGCAGTCTTGACTGAATCCTAATACATGCAAAAGACTGTCTAGTCACATCCAAAGGTGACATTTGAAGATGGACATAATGCAATTATAAAGATTATCTTGTGTTAGTTGTAGGTTTGTTAATAACATTTTGTAACTGCAGAATTATATTGTTGTTGTTGTTTTTTTTTTTAAATGTATGCTTTGCGTCATTGTTGATCTTCTCTCCTTTATCTTCCACCCAGACATGGCAAATCTGTCTCTAAATGACAACGATGGCTCCAGCGGAGCGTCAGACCAGGACACCTTGGCTCCCCTGCCACTCCCTGGGGCCTCGCCATGGCCCATGATGCACACCTTCCCCTATCAGCCCTACCCGACACATCCCTACTCTAGCCAGCCACCTCCGTACCACGAGCTCACCAGCTACAGCTACGCGCCTGGCAGCACCGGCAGCCAGCACAGTGAAGGTGAGCACGGACAGTGATAAAATGTCATCCTGATTTTTTACACTAATCAGCCCTTTAAATGCAAAACATATATATTTAAAAACCGTTTCTCAAAGAGTACCATTTTAGGATTTTGTTAATTTACTCTTATTTAGTCACTAATCCAGGTGTAATGTAGTAATGTTCAAAGCTTGCTTGGGATAGTTGTGAATATTGTTGGTCTTTACAAATGTATTTTTGTCAAAGGAGTATGCTTGCAGTCTGGTGATGCAAGTTTTTCTAGTCCTGCATAGGGTGCTTGTTAAAGGTTTTCTAATGTATCCTGTGGCTGTTGGCATTAGGACTATTAATAACAGACATTGTAGAAAAGCATTATGGGAATCGTACTCATCACCATACATCAGAAAACCCAGAATAACTTGGTTTTTGTTCCTTCAGTTTTGATCAATTAAAAGCCCTCTAAATTTACTGAAAAGCAAGAGAAGCTAGCTTCTTTGGAGGTTTACAAACATAATCCTAAAACTCACCAACTGTTACATAAAACTTTCTAATGATGTACTCTACTGGTGAAACACGTCTCCACCGTTCTGTCCTCTCTGAGCTGCTGTCATTATAGTCTGAACATGTTCCGACCCCACCTCTTGCTCATACACTGACCTTTATGACATTTAGCCGACAAACTCAAGCTGATGGGAAATGTCAGTTAAAGGCCACTAGAATTGAAATATTAAATTCATAAAGAGACTGTTTTTCGTGTAACCATCCTCATTAAGATGTGAAGGCAGCCACTTGACATACTGCTGAGAAAGGCTTCATGTCAGAGCTTTAATTTCAGTTGTTACCATTGTTAGGATTTTGAAAGAGGTTTTAATTTTTCTGTAACAAAAGTTCTGGCTTTAGTTTGTCTCTAGATTAAAGTGCAAGACTATTGTTTTGAGAAGCTTTGAAATCTGAGTCTTTAGAATTAACTGTCAAAAGCTGTTTGGATTTGGATTAACTTTAAGCCACCATAAATGCTGTTGAAAGGATAACTAGCGATCATGTTTACTTTCTTGCAATAAGGAGGATGCTGTACAGTATTTTTTACTGAAGAACATTTTCCTTCTCTCCTCAGGGAGCAGAAGCAGTGGATCGACAAGAAGTGAGGGTGAGCGACGTCGTAGCAGTAAAGGTCCTGGCAGCACCGTGGGTGGAGGGGAGAAATCCCCCTCTGGTGGAGGTGGAGAAGGCGGTGGGGCAGACTCACGTTCTGGTAGCGGCAGTGAATCAGAATACTCCACCCGCAGCAGCCTGAGGCGTGGCCATGGTTCGGCTGCCCCCAGCGAGCACAGCCACGCCTCCTCCCAGCGCTCACATCACCACCGCTTGCCCCAACCGCCCCACATGTCTCCCTACCCGCCAGGAATCCTGCCATACAACCCCATGATGGTGATGATGGTACCCCAGCACCCACACCCGGCCATGGCAACCGCTCACGCTCTTCCGCACACACAACAGCTATCGACAGCTCCCATGCACCCGGCATTACCCCCACCTCCCTCCTCCACTCCGGGGGGACCTCCTGGTGCCCCGCCCACTCGTGACCTGGGCTCTGTGCCCCCAGAGCTGACTGCATCGCGCCAGTCGTTCCACCTTGCCATGGGCAACCCCAGCGAGTTCTTTGTGGATGTGATGTAGTCTTGCTGTCTTGGTGTCGAGTGACCATTCATGTGAAGTTAGTGTCTGGTTCCCACTTCTTTTGACGAGGATCTGGTGGTGTCTTGTTGACCTCACAAGTGCCTATTGGATTGAAGGCACTTGTTACAAATTTGGTGAAACAGGGTTTTAAAATGACAAAGGAGATAAGGCAAAATTAATACATAATTGTTGTGAGATATAGTCTGACCAGATGTGTCTACAAAGTCTAGTTTCTATTATACAAATCGACTACATAAGTCTGTTTACTTAGTGGTAAACCCAGAATGACTAGTTCTACTTCCTTCTCTCAGTTGTAAACTTTGTTTTCCTAAAAAAGCAAACTCTCATTACAATATTTTGAGTGCCCGTCAAAGCTGCTCAGCACTCTGGTTATTGCAATTGTCACAACAGATATATAATATTGGCAGGGGAACCACATTCCCAAATTAGTCACTGGTCTCAGAGCTGCCTATCCAGGAAACACACAGACCGCAGTTTAACACTAGAGGGTGCCAGGTACACTGTGTACTTGAAAAGGATACAATCCTGCATATATGTCAGGATTATCATGCCAAATGTATTGGCAGGTGTATATCGAGTGCCTTACTTTTTCCATTTTTAGAGACATTTTCACACTCCAGGTACATGAAATAATTCACTTTATTCCAGCATTGTTTGACAATGAACGTCTTTGTATATATCTACTCCAATGTAAATGAAACAGTACAGAACAGCAAGCTCTAATGTGAAAAGAAAATAGGTCCAAAAATGTCAGGGGAACTTGAGTTTAGTAATCACTGTCTAGGCCTAGTCATGAAATCGCTCCTGATTTGAGGAGTGTCGTGGTTTTTGGTATGTGACTGTAGAGGCTTGATGGTCCTTGTGGTACTAGTCGGTGAAACGAGAAGATGCTGAATGCGGTACTTTTTGATTACATGCAGTGTATATCTTAAGTAACTGATCCACATGCCCCAGCTCTCCATGCTTATTTTTATGTTACTGACTCGCATTATTCACCCATTTCATTTTGTATGAGTGACTATATCAATCATGTATAACCCAACTGTTAAGGTGCTAAATGAAGAGTCAACATTTCAAAAAGAATGACATTGACATTGTCACTTTGTTTGATTTCATATTGCCACCTTTGCTTGTGTATTTGAGAATAAATTTGATACATACTTTCTGTTCCGACTGAATTTTTTTCACAGGGGATTTTGAAGAAAATGGGTTATAAACACTATAGTAGTATAGTATGCTGTAGCTAATTGTATTTTGATCAATATAATGAAGATTTCCTCAGGTGAATCATATAAACAGTGAGCGTTTCTGTCTGCAAGGTCTTAATATACATGACCTATTGCCATTTTAAATAAATATTTAGTGAAAACACAATTGGTCGCCGCCAGATTTATCAATCATATGCAATAGTGGAGAGCCTAATTTAACAGACAGTGGCTGATCTGCACAATAAAAGCATTGCAAGTATTTATTGCTAATATACCGACAGCAGGCCATGTCTTGTGGCATGTTGTGTTAAATTCAAAATCTGAATTAAAAAAATATAGCTGGCTTTTTAAACTTGATCATCTGTATTTTGGTAAAGGTTGAGGACCATTTGTATGGTCTAGATATATTTTGCAAAAATGATTTCCCATTTTCAAGTAAGAATGCTGATTTGTTTTTTTTTGTTTTTTTTTTTTAGAATCAGCTACAAAAATGTCACTTGTAAGATTTTAATTCAATATTGTATTATATTTTTAATCATTTCATTTATCCTGAACAGGTATTAAGATTGTCAGAAAGTGCAAATACACCATATTTATAGCAGGTTCTGAAGCATTTATGTTTATCATATTATCATTATTAGCTAATGGCTACCAACAGGGTGCTAATACAATACAATAACAGATATCGAGCAACTAAAACCTGTAGACGGAGAACGAAACGACACACAAAGTTGGAAAGAAATAACACAGAAAAATGAAATAATTTAAAAAAATGAATCTTTTCATATTTTCACACAGCCGCTTATCGTCAGTGATCCACACTTCATTCCTGTTGGTGGCGCTAAAGCACCAAGTTTGCAAAACGTCAAACATCAACGAAGAAGAAGAAAGCGCAGCAGCAGCAGCAGAAGAAGAAGAAGAAGAAGTGGGGGGGGACACAAAAAAAAAAGAAGAAGAAATTGACCTGGTTTGAGGTTGACGTCGCTGGTTGCAGTTTATTTTTTGGAACGGCTGGCTGCTGCTCGGACACCGGGGACGTGTTGTTATATTATTTGAACAGGTGTGTTACCAAACATTAATGTTGCTGGTCTTGGAAAAGGAACCAAAGTATTTTAAGCGGCCTTTTTCTGTTTATTTTTTTCATTCGAGGAGTCTCACTGGCTAAGTTACAAAACAAACGAACGTCGTTACGTAGCCGCTAGCTAGCCGCTATGTTAACCTTTACTGCCTTTTCCGCGTTTGAAAACATGTTTAAGTTATATATATAAAATAACTGTTTGTCTCTTTTAGAGTAAAATAAAATCATGCTGCTTCGTAAAGTGAGCCAGTCTTCCGCCCTGTGTGGTACCATTCTCAGGATTCCTCCGGCGCTATCTGGGTGGGTAATGTTTAAAGTTGTATTTAAATCAGCTGCCATTTTTTTTGTTAGAAATGAGACATTTTTGAAGTAACTATCGTTTCTTGTCTGGACTACAGAGGTCAGCGTCAGGCCGGGGTGGTTGCGCTGCAAAACAGCCGTCTGTACGCCAGCCAAGCAGCCCAGGTACGATACCATTAGCATTCTCTGTAATACAATCATTATCTCTATCACTTTTTCCTGATATATTTGTCGATTTTAAGCTAATGTGTGCATCGTCTGTTTGTTGTCCTTGTTTGGTCCAATGTCTGTCTGACATAACATCGGAACCCTCTCCCGCCGTAAGTGGGGGAAAGTTCACTGGTCACATGACTCCGCTATTAAAGGTGACACCATGAAAGTGGGTGACACTGCTGTTGTTCAGACAAGGGTTCACAACGGGATAGCTTTGTGGAAGATGTCGTCTGTTCTGTGCTTCATACTCCTGAAAATAAGCAATTCACCTGCTGCTTTTATGGAGGAATCAGATAATATCTCTGTTTAAACCATGTGGGAGCAACAGCTAGAGATTATTAAAATGAGAATCAGGTTCCTTTTTGTTGCCAAGAAGGTGTTCACATCAGAGGAATGTGACTTGGTGTTTGGGTGCATAACAGCGACCACTGGCAAGTAAAAAAAAAATATAAGGAAGAATAAAGATAAACAAAAGCGGGTGAAATCAACAGTAAGTGTTAAATGTGATTAAGAAGCATGTGTTCCAATTCAAATGAAGTGTGGCAAATCAAAGCTATTATAAAACAAATAACATATTTACAATGTTATTTAAGTGAGGCAACTGTACAGGTTGTGCAGGAGTATATCCAATTTGGAAGAAACACATGTTACAGTAAATACAAGTGCTTATTTTTATAAAAAGAAATGATGAATGAGAATTAGAAAAGATCAAAATGAGAAAATTGCTTGCAAGAAAGTGTAATGTGAAAAGGTTATATATAAATATATTTTTTGGCTTATTATTTGGTGCAGATTGTTAGATTCAGAAGCAGAGCGCACATGCTTCTGCTACATTTACAGTTTAATTCAGAGTCTTAAGTAAACACTACCTGTTTGATGAGCACAGATGCATGTCTGGAGCTCATTTAGATGTGGTGCCAGAGGCTTTGTGGCTACGCTTACTATATGATAATGTTTTGCCTCTACGATAACACAAATCTATATGGATTTACGTCTGTCTGCTTCGTCCAACTGTTTTGCTTGTGGTTAGGCTGAAGTGAAGTGTTTTATTTTGTAAATGTTGCCCACCTCTTCTCACTTATTCACTTAGGTATATTATAGCTTAGTGTACGTTTGATAAGCATGTTGCAGTTGTGTGTTGTTATGTATGTTAAATGTTACAGGTTCACTCTGGGTACCAGTTTTTTCATCTGTCAAAGCAAGAGCCCTGTGAAAAGTCCTATCACAACATGCATTTAGCTGGAAGGCAGCAATAAAGCAAACTAGTGGCATAGCTTTTGTTGCTTTACAGATTTTTTTAGAAGGTTTTGGAAAAAATACACATAGTAGATTTTAAAAATATGTATCATATGCACAGTACTGCTGCTGTCAGGTGACTCAGCCAGCCAGATGGAACACTGGCATCACCTCTCACCCATTTGGAACTTGGGAACAGCCCCTTGTGCATCTAATCGAGCAGGTGTCCCAGCTGGCTTTGGAAAAACTTTCAGTTATGTTCTATTGGCTCTTAGCACTACATCATGAAACCACAGTGGACAGCACACAGTCTGATGCTGTTTACCTTTGTCCCGGTGTTATTTTTTCACATGAGTGCAAATCTTTGTACTCAGGTTTGTTTTCCTGTTGCATCTTTTGACCTGACAATTTCTCCCCATTTTGTATATCTAATCAAACACTACAAATGCTGTTCATGTTAGTATTTCAATTCAGTTTTGCTCATACGTCCTCTCGGTGCACTTTATGTAGTAACCTCAAAACGCTACAATATTGTAGAGAGAAACTCATCAAATCTCCTTTGAAGAACATTTTGTGACAATGGGGAGGAAAAACCTTCTAACTGGAAGGACGACACTCAGGGTGGGCAGCCATCTGACTTAACTGGTTTGGGTGGAAAGGAGCGCAGAAAAAAAAAAAAAAAGATAAGCACTGAGAAACTCCTAAGCAAACCCTTGGCATATTGGTTGGGACAGTTACCAGAGATCAGAAACCTTCAGCTCCAGAGCCATGGATGACAATTGCTCACAGAGACAGTGTACAGTTCTCATGCTCTTGTACTGAATTGATGAACTGTTTGTAAGCTTGTTCTCTGTTCAACCTCTATTTTGCTTTTTCCCTTTAGGCAGTGTTGGAGAAGCCTGCAGCAGTTGGCAGTGACGCAGCCGCTAAAGTGGAAAAGCAGGCAGTTGCTGCTGTATGTTAACTGTCTATTGTTATTATTTTATAATTAAATATATTTGAGATTACATTATTATGCCTTTTTAATTGTGAAAGGTATTACTGAGCATTTTAATGGTTAAAATTCACCTTTGTTGCAACAAATCAATGACGTTAACACATTTAATAATGACAATACACAGTCCTGCTGATCTATTCTGTTGATTTAGACTGACTTTATTAATCCCAGAGGGAAATTCAGGATCAGCAGGTGGAATTAAAAAAAAACAAACAAAAAAAAACACCACCAAAGGCAGGAGGAAACCGCAAGCTCGTAAAGATGAACATTAAAAAAGCTAAAAAAGTCCATTTTTTAGGCTTCACTGGTGCACAGTAACAGTAAACATTGTTTTTTGTGTGTGTACAGTAAAGTTCTTCAGGCCAACGAGAACTAAACATTTGTACACTCTGTTTGTGTTAACACAAGCTTTACTGTTTGCTTAATTTTGCAGGAATCCAAATCATTCGCTGTCAGCATTTTCAAGGGGCAGATTGCAACTGCTCAAGTGTTCCCCTTTCCCTCAGGTAATCCACAAGATATTCATACCGATGTTTGTTTTCAAAATTGCCCAAAATTTAGACGGTCTGTGGAACTGAAGAAACCGTTGCAGTGTAATCTGTTTTTCTCTGTGCTGTAGTCCTCAGTGAGGAGCAGGATCAGTTCCTTCGAGAGCTCGTGGGGCCAGTCCACAAGTTTTTTGAGGTAATTTTCAACCTCGGTGAAGACATTTGTTGGACCTCATGGATACAGTCTCTTTTTAATGCTCTCACTTACCATTGCATGTTCGTGTTTCTTCCTGTGGACAGGAAGTCAATGATCCTGCCAAGAATGACGCCTTGGAGAAGGTGGAGGATCACACCATGGACGGCCTGAAGGAGATGGGGGCCTTTGGCCTGCAAGTGCCAGCCGACCTGAACGGCCTCGGCCTTTCAAACACCCAGGTACATATGCTTGAGCAGGTTTAGGGATATTAACTTTAACACACATAATCATGAGTGAATATTGTCTACTTGTTAACTGTGTCAGGCAGGGGAGTGCAATGAGACTAATGTGATAATATCCATCCATCCCACAGTATGCCCGACTGGTTGAGATCGTCGGCAGTCATGATTTGGGCGTTGGCATCACTCTGGGTGCCCACCAGTCAATTGGCTTCAAAGGAATTCTGCTTTTTGGGAATCCAGCCCAGAAGGCCAAGTACCTGCCTAAGCTTGCCACAGGTAGGAAGACTAGCGCCAGTGTTTTGATTTACACCTTTAGATCTGAATTGTAGCTTTGCATTGTAGCAAACATGTTTGTCATAGGATAAGGCTGGAGATATATTTATTATTGACAGAAAATGTGTTCTGACTGGTTAGGGTTAATGAAATGTTCTCATCAGATCTGCGCATGTGTGTGAAAAATAGAGTGTAGAGAGAGGAGCGCTGACACAAGATTCTTGTCATCATAACAATGCTATATGTACCATGGGGACAGTTCTGTGCGGGACGTCATCAACCTATGTCAAGTCCATGAATATGCTTACTCTCACTTGGCCCTTTTGCAACAGTAAAGGGAATTATCCATTCATTATAAAAGAAAAAGATCATTCAGACCCTCTTCTGCCACTGTAGTTCAAAATGTCTGATAAGGAATCAGCAGGTGATCTTGTGTTGAGACTGTCAAACAAGATTGTCTCAAGCACTTAACGTGGCTAAGACACTGAGTCTGTAACTTTTCTTCAAAAATACAAAACAGAAAATAACCCAGCATGATGTTTTTTTTTCTGTCAATTGGCGATGTATTACCAAAGTGTTTATCGGTAAGACAGTTAAGATGGAAAAAATGTAAATGTGTCCAGTCGTCGATTCTTAAATTATTTGCCAATGATATTTAAGAATGTCACCACAGGCTTTGGGAAATGCATACTTGAATGAGTTGAATAAGTAACCAAGTCATTTCAAACCAGCCTGTTTCTGGCACCTGGAATTTTATTTATTTATTTATTTCTCCACACTAGTATTTTGTGTCTGTGTTGCGATTTTTCTTTATTATTATTTTTTTTTCTACTCTGTGTTTTTTTTTCTTTTTTTAAAATAAATTTTGCTGTAATGTTCATATTGGTCAAAAGCAAAAGGCACATTTCAATCTCAGTTCAATTTTATTTACATGGCACCAATCCACAACATATGTTATCTCATAGCTCCTCACGTAGTAAGGTGAGAACCCAAAAGCTAAAGTTGACCCAACAATCCAAACATTTCTACCTTTTTGTCACTGATTAAACAATAAAACCTATCTATTTATATATGAAGGCAAAATATGAAGGTGATCAGTCATTTCTATTATATCACACTGTGCTTGTGTTTGTGTCCCTCCAGGTGAGCATATAGCTGCCTTCTGCCTGACCGAACCTGCCAGTGGTTCTGATGCCGCCTCTATCAAGACTACAGCCGTTCAGTCCCCCTGCGGAAAGTACTTCACTCTCAATGGAAGCAAGATCTGGATCAGGTGAGGACACAGTGTACCAGTCTATGTAGTCTGTTGTTTGGTACTTTCACCACAAGGAGGCAGCATTGCATAAAATGTCCAGTAACATGAAGTAATGACTTGAAGCTGCTGTTGTGTTTTTTCCCTGTTTTAATACTTTTTTTTTTTTAAATCTTGACAGCAATGGAGGGTTGGCTGAGATCTTTACAGTGTTCGCCAAGACACCCATGAAGGATCCCAAGACAGGGGAGATGAAGGACAAGATCACAGCTTTCGTTGTTGAGAGGAGCTTTGGAGGAGTGACAAAGTGAGCGAACTCATTCTTAACTTTGTCAACTGTTTGTCACTGAATTCTGATTCAGATTAGATGCTGTGGAGCTACTTTTCACTCTTTAATTAAACAGTTTATTATTATTTATTTAGTTTATTGTTTGGGCTTTTTAGCCTTTATTGTAGTTGATAGTGGAAAGAAAGATATGAAATATAGGGAGAAGAGTGGGGAAAGGACCTGCAGTAAATGGTCATGGGCCAGACTTGAACCCACGACCTCTGCATCAGGGTCTGCAGCCCCTGTTCATGGGTCGCCCGCCCAACCTGCTGAGCTATCTGAGCTCCCCACAGTTGTTTTTTTTTAATTTGTCTTTTTTTTTTCCCCTCTTATTTTTTTTTTGACCTTTTAAATCCTTCTTCTCTATTTTTTATTCCTTCCCTCTTATCAACATCTCTCCATCTTCTTACTTGCAGTGGCCCTCCAGAGAAGAAAATGGGCATCAAGGCATCCAACACAGCCGAGGTCTACTTCGACAATGTTCGCGTGCCAGCCGACTGCGTCCTGGGAGAGGTGGGAGGAGGTTTCAAGGTGGCCATGAACATCCTGAACAACGGCCGCTTTGGCATGGCGGCCGCCCTTTCCGGCACGATGAAGGCCTCCATCGCCAAAGCTGTAAGTACCTAAAGCACCATAAGTGGAGAATATGGTAAACTGTGACAGTAGCGCTCTTCTTCTATTGCTTTTACTTTCTGCCTTGTTGCTATATGTGCTTTGTGGTTTCCTATTCGAGCCTCACCTGTATTGTCTGTTACACCCTTTGTTGCAGTCTTCATTGTGGGTTACTGGGAAATTCCCCTGTCTCTGCTGTGCAACTTCTGAGTGAGGTTGCAAGCGCTGGTAGAATCTGCCGTTTTCCTCGGAAGACTTTCATTTTCAGATTAACAGAAGCAGATCTGCAGTTTAGTCAAATTTGCATTTTATAATGCTGGGACCACTTGAACTGATTGTGGTGTTTATAAAAAGTACAAAAAGTAATGCTGTCCCAAATGTAAACAAGACAGTGTTGAATGTTCATGTACTTAATGCAGCGATCATTTATATCCTTTAAATACTCATTTCAGTCATCATTAGTATGCCATTGCAGGACTGCATGAGAAATTCAAGGCACAAGTTGAAACAGAGGTGTCACAGTGGAAGCTACAGCAGCTAGTGGTCCAGCCAGGCAACAAGTCTCTACATAAGTGTCCACTTTATTCATGATTATAAATCATAATAAAGTAGGATGAAATGAAAAAGACAGCTAAATCAGTACAATAATTTGTGTGACAATTAATTGTCCACTATCATTTCATGGTTGTGACAGACCTAGTTGTGGCATTGGGCCGTATTGCCACCCACTTTGCAGCTCACCACAACAGTAGTCATTGCCCATTATTGTGGTGGCAAGCAGACGAGCCGACTTCCTCTTTCTGGCCAAAACTAGACAACAACACTGGAGAGCTCAGATAAGTGTTAGGAACTGTAGGGCTCACACTTTAGTTACAATTATCTATTAGGCCAAATAGTCTTTTTTTCTCACTCTTATCATTCATTTATGCAGGCAAGGCTGTAAATAAGTGGAAGATTTTCAAGTAAATCCAAGGCTAAACCTAAACCATGCACACAAATGATAACATGCAAACACATTATCAAGATAGTGTCATTCATTAAAAAAATAAAAAAAATACAGACGTGTTTTTATGCTGTCTACACACTTTTCAATGTCAATGGTCTGAAATGTTTGAATTGCTTCAAAACCAGTATTTTCTAATTGGTCAGAACCAGTTGTATTGGGTTGAATAGGGAGCGGTTCAACAGAAAAAAAAAGTCCAAATGGCAGCAACCATATAGATACAAGTCTGCAACAAAGCTATAAAAATAGTGGTTATTGGATGTCAATACAGTTCTATGAGTACATCCTCTATTGGGCTATTTGTTAATTGTTTTTATTGTGTGGGGTGGCCCAGAACGATGGCCAGATTTTAATATGTGGTCACCATGGCCAACACAAGCTACCCCTTTTAGCTCCGCCCCTGGTGATAGTGACCCGCTTATTTTTTTCTTTCCATCAGGTGGACCATGCTGCCAACAGAACCCAGTTTGGAAGCAAGATCCACACCTATGGAGCCATCCAGGAGAAGATGGCTCGCATGACTATGCTGCAATATGTTACTGAGGTCAGTCGCTGGACACTGAATTTTAATGTTTTACCTGCACCTCAGTCGGTATCATATATTGCTGTTATCTTAACAATATCAGATAATTTTTTTCAGCTTTATAGTCAGACAGCATCATCTTTACCAGCTCAATGGTTTTGTCATCACTCTGGTGTTATTCCAAATAGACTTCATTTAAAGGTTTAGGTTAAAATGCTCATTGAATTAAATTAAATGAACTGAAATTACACTCTTGTACTTCTACAAAGCGTTCTGTTGCTTTATTCTCAACTGATGTGGAGAATGTTTGCAGCATCAGTGATCAAGATTTCATGAATTCATGTTAACGTTGCGTTTTGTGTCTTTTTTTTTTTTAAGTCAATGGCCTACATGATCAGTGGAAACATGGACAGTGGAGCAAGTGAATTCCAGATTGAAGCTGCCATCAGCAAGATCTTTGCTTCTGTAAGAACTTCAGTCACACATGTCCTTCAGCTTATTGTGTGTCTTATACCCCTTTTCCACCAAGGAGCACCAGGTGCTCGTGCTGTGCTGGTGCTAGGGCCAGTGCTTAGTTGGTTCCAATCTAACTGGTTGCTTTTCCAGGGAGCCCAGTTAGAGCCACGCCATAGGTCACTGCATATGTAGCCGTTTGCCGAACAACGCTCGCACCACATGAAAGTCCACACAGGACTCCAGACTAACTTTTTTACTGGTGTGACCAACTTTCTCATTTGTTCGCACTTCTCACATTGTCACAGGCAAAACATATGACTTGCTGAATGTTTTCTTATCAATAGAGGCTACAATTTACTGATGTTCCCCAAACGCCCCACATTGCAGGCTGCGGTAGCTGCTGTTGGTGGCCGCGGTGCTCAGACCGGTGTGCAACCAAAAACGACTTTAACAAGAGTAAACTAGGGCATTCTAATGTCAGATTTTACCACGATGAAACTGAGTGATTTTTTTTCTCATGCGGTCTTTTCCATGAGCGGAGTAAACAGCGCATGTAGGTGCGCTCCGTTTTTCATGAGAGGACTGCAGCGTAAGTACCAGTACACCGAAGTAATAAAAGTACGGTTTGCACCACTGTGGTGCTGCTGGTGGGACACAGTTGTACCAGATTTCAGGGCGCAACAGTTTGTGTGAAACCTCCGTGTGTCCCAGGACTCATTCCAAAACATCTGTGATCAGACCAGAGATGTCCTGGCGAAAAACGACACAAATCACCGCTTGTGTGTCCCGTTCATTCAGTGGCCTCTGTGGTCATGATCACCCCGCCCCCAGCCCCTGACGTACTCGGGGCTTTTGAGAGCCTGGAGCCGGTGCTTAGGCGGTGGAAACACAAAGAACTGGTGCTAAGTCAGGCACTAACACGGAACTAGCCCAGAACTAGCACTGGAAATGGTTTGGTGGAAAAGGGGTAAGAGAGGCCTTTGAATGTCAGACTCTAAGTTAACTTGTGAACCTTTTATAAATTGTTGCATTCTTCTTCTCCTGCTTTTTCAGCTATGTATGTACTTTACATATATATATTTGTTTATTTCTTGCACAACACAGCACCTCTTACATAATATTCACGGTGTTCCTTGTTTTGTTAAAGCCTAAAGACTGTGGCTGGTAAATAGAGGAAGTAGATACCTCAAGGCTTATTTGCTGTTTAACGTTAAACTCGACATTGCATTTGACAGAAACAAACTAATTTGCATCTCTTTGTGTCTGTGTGTGCTTTTAAATTGGGACAGGAAGCAGCATGGAGTGTGACTGACGAGTGTATTCAGGTTATGGGCGGCATGGGTTTCATGAAGGTGAGTGCTTAGTCCACATCCTGTCATGTGCAAACCAGGTAACAAGTGAGACGTTTCTTGGAACTAGTATTGAAGCGGTTTGGAGTTGGTTCCTCATATTTAGTACTTAATATCCATGCAAGAAGGGAAAGTCAGGTGGACTCCACATACAGCTGATGTAGTCCAAATGGTTGACTATATTAGGAAGTCAGGAGCTTGACCCTTGCTCCACAGTTTCTGGTCGCCCAAAAAGTTTTCTCTTTGTGTATACATTCGACTAGTTTTACTGCAGGACCAAGGGATGTCTGACCATGGTCATTTAAAATGTTTATGTATCTGCTTATACTTTAACAACTTGAAATATAGTAAGAGAGTTGGGCTATCAGTGTAAAAGAAAGTCACAAAAATGCTCATTAGATGTTCTATGGGGATGTAGGAACATGTTATGAATTATTTAACCAGTTGTTCACCGGCTGGAATTCAGTACGCGACATAGATGTTGTTAATACAGTGCCCTCCCACAATGCCCTTTTCTTGCCAACACAGAATTTCCCACCTCCTAAGTTCGCAACCGTATTAAACAGTAAGAGGTTTTGCCTGGTGGCAGATACTAAATATTAAATCCCTCAGATTGGATAGGATGGGGACGCAAACAAAAAAAAAAACCTGATCAAATTTGATTACTTGTTTTGCAAAGCTTGAAAAAACTTGGGATCAACACTTTTGGAACGTTTTTCCAAGTGCCTGCAAGTGTTACCAATACTGGAAGAAAAATTAAAGTTCTATGTACTATTGATATTTTAAATTAACTTTTGTATTTGGTTTCCTTACTCCCCTGTTTAAACATAGCCTGCGATTCAGCCCAATTCAGTCCTCAATCTTCATCGCATCACAGTTGGGGGCTGCAAGGTGGTTAGGTGGTTAGCACCGTTGCCTCACATCTAGAAGATCCGCGAGTTTGCATGTTCTCCCCGTGCAGCGTGGGTTCTCTCTGGGTTCTCTGGCTTCCTCCCACACAGCACAAAAACACTTTGGGGTTGATTGGTGATTCTAAATCGTCCGTAGGTGTGAATGTGAGTGTGCTTGGTGTCTGTCTCTAAGTGTGTGATAGACTGGTGACCTGTCCAGGGTGTCCCCTGCCTTCACCCTAAGTCAGTTGGGATAGGCTCCTGCCCCCCCTGCCTCCCGAGTGAGGATTAAGCGGTGTATAGATGATGGATGGATGACTGTTGGTTGTAGCTGAGTCACAAATGGCTTCAAGGTTGTGTTGAGGAGCTCAGATGTGGTAAAGTTTCCCAACTGAGCAGCACATCACAGATGAATAATTCAAGGACAGTCAGAAAGTTCAAAATTTTTCAATTCTCTCTCATTCAGTTTCTGGCTCTGATAAAAGATGTCATTTTGGTGTGTGTGCTTTTTAATTGGGGGTTGGAGGGTTAAAGGAAATTAAATTTGCACTATGCACAAATCAGGAAGAGACATAACAACAAAAAAACAAAACCCTGGCGATTACCACTAACAAGTCACAAGCCTTATGTACCGCAGACATTCAAATTTAAGAGCAAACTTGATTTTCAGCTGATAGAATGTAATATAATAATACATATATAATATAATGCATGACTGTTAAACATGTTGCAGAACCGTGATGGTTTCCCTGCAGTTCCTCTTGTATTTTCAGTTCCATGTCTGGATGTTCCCTTTGAAACATGTTCAGTTGGGAATCTGTGGACTTTGTTGATATTCTACTGAGTGCAAGAGTGCATCTCAAACAAGCGTCCTGGAAACTCAAACAAGGATGTGCAATCAGGCCTTTTAGACCACAGTTGGACTGACTGGAAATGAAATAGGTTTTCCTGCTTTACCTGGATCATTCTGTGTATTTACTGTGTACACAACCAATAATAACAAAATATTGCCAGTTTTTTATTTGCAGTCATAACTGACCTAAACTTACAATATGTTGATTTACTTTTTTTTTTTTTTTTTACATGAACTGTATGAATTTTATAGCTTAATATTTCAATCAACTTTGATGTAATCATCCAGCTCTATAAACATCAAACAACTACGCAAAAGCGTTGCTGTAGCGAAGGCAACAGCTTTGTTTCTCAGAGAAGTCGCGTACAGTGTATATGGTGGAAGCTGTTTGACTTGCCGTTGTGGTACTGAGTCACAAAGCCCATACGTGCGAGACGCTCACGTTCAGAAAATGCTAAAACCGCACTGATGGTTTTCTCAGCTCGCTAAAAAGAAAAAAAGAAAATCAACTGAGGGGGCTTACAAGAATAGACTGCAAGGTTTGTAAACAGTTGTTCTGCTCAAAATAAACCAGATCATATGGCAGACTGCCTTGCAAACAAATGTGCCACTTAGCCTGGGTCATAATACAGTGGAAAGTGTGCCGCAGTCATGGAAACAGACTCGCTACACAAATAGCAGGGGTGACACTTAGATGGGGGTGGACAAGATATATAGTACAGTTTAATGCAAGTGAGTTAAACAACAGTGCCCGGATATTCTCAAAATGTAAACAGAAGTTTAAGCTTCGCGAAGTTCTTACTGTAAAATATTATATACACGGCAGATTATTGAAAGGAGTAAAAGTTCACCTTCCCTCACGTTTGTATTACTAATTCTGAAATGAATTGTGCGACGTGAGCCATCTAAGACACTGATGCGACACGTTCATTCTGCTCAAAGTGTGCGTTTTGACTCAGGGTTTCATTTCAGCAAGGAAGCAAAAGTCAGAAGTGCCTCGATGCACATTTTCATTTCTGTGCTGCTTAAAATACGAACAGTGTCTTGAAATAAAAAAAGCACTGCAGTGAACAGGAACTGTCTTAAATCCTCTTTGCAGCTAGTTTTCATGACCTTACTTTAACTTGTGTGAGAAGCTCAGTTAAAATGTGAGAGATATGATAAATATCACACCTCATAGTCTCATATTTTTTGCCTAACATGCCAAGAAAAGCTTGAAGCTTTACCAAAAAAAAAGTAAATTAAGAGTTAATTTTAGTGCAGAATGGTCATAACAGAAAATGTGAAACGTGTGCTTTCTTTACGGTAAATGGAGGGTTATATCCAGCTGTATTCTGGAATTATTTGTTTAAAAATGCCAGTGTTTCTCTCTACAGTGTACAATTAGAAGGTCATTATCATTTTATGTTTCCACAGGACTCCGGAGTGGAGAGAGTAATGAGGGATCTGAGAATTTTCAGAATCTTTGAGGGCACAAACGACATCCTGAGACTCTTTGTGGCTCTCAATGGCTTCCAGGTAACATAAAACCTCTTTGCTGTAATGTTTGTAGCAGCTGTGGTGACCTGATAATGTGTGTGTGTGTATGTGTGTGTGTGTGTGTGTGTGTGTGTGTGTGTGGAAAAGTACAGAGGAAGTGATTTCTGCTTGCTGTCTGAAACTCCTATCTGTACTTCCTATGTGCCTTTTTAATGTGCAACAGCATCTTGTAGTTTTAAAAAACGGTTGATCAAGAAGCTACTTCCTTAAACGGGCTGCTGTCCCTAACGCTCAGATGACTGCACAGACAGACAAAGGGCCACTTTAACAGGATGGAACATATAACCTGGTCATCTGCTCAAACTGAACTATAATACTATATTTTTCCTTCCCTCCAGAATGCTGGCAACCAACTGAAGGGCTTACAGAAAGCCCTGAAGAACCCCCTTGGCAACGCTGGGCTGCTTGCAGGAGAAATCACCAAGAGAGCCAAAAGGTTGCATCACCTTTAGCAAACACACTTCCTCCTTTCTGGGAGGAAGGAAGTGCTAGACTGCTGTAGTTGACAGTGAGAGATGGGGACACCCTTTACAATACTCATTACATGCACAAGGCAGTTTGAGTTCCAGACTGATGTCAGTCCTAGTCTTTGTTACGCAACTTTTCAGGTGTAGCTGATGCCTGAGCAGAAGCTTAACCCCTTACCTGACAGCAGTTATCTCTTCCGTGTTTACAAAATGTAACATTTACAGGACTTGGATAGAAAGCTTTTAAATTCTCCCTCTTCCTGGAACACTTTGCAAAAAGACCGGAAACTTCAAGCGCTGGTCTCTTTAAACACTTCTAAAGTGTTCTTAAATGAGTTGGAGGCAGAAGCATCAGTGTGTGGAGGTTTTTTTCTGATCTCTGCTGAAATGTTGATTTCTTATCTTCTAAATTTAATTTCACCATGTGTTATGAGTATGATGTTTGTGTGGGGGCTGCAAAATGGGACAGTGGTTAGCACCGTTGCCTCGCAGCAAGAAGGTCACCGGTTCGCGTCCCGGTGAAGACACCCAGGATCTTTCTGTGTGGGGTTTGCATGTTCTCCCCGTGCAGCGTGGGTTCTCTCCGGGTTCTCCGGCTTCCTCCCACAGTCCAAAAACATGTTGAGGTTAATTGGTGATTCTAAATTGTCCATAGGTGTGAATGTGAGTGTGCTTGGTTGTCTGTCTCTAAGTGTAGCCCTGTGATAGACTGGTGACCTGTCCAGGGTGTCCCCTGTCTTCACCCTGAGTCAGCTGGGATAGGCTCCAGCCCCCACGACCCTAGTGAGGATAAAGCGGTATATGGATGCATTATGAGTATGATGTTTGTGTGGATAGTGTTGGGACCTTCTTTAAAAAATAGATTTTTAATTTCAATTATCCTTTTCCTGGTTAAATAAAGATTAGAAAAATAAATAAATAAATTATAGCAGTTCCATTGTTGCCAAATTCATTCGTATAAATATTGTACTGTCTTACTCTTTTCCTTTAGCAGTTCACTTCATGCTGTGAGTCGGGCTCTTAAGTGCCGTTATAGTGCACGCAAATGACTCATCATGTAACTTTAATTCAGCTAATTTTTCATCCATATGACAGAAAAGATCCAGAAAGTTAAACAAAATAGCTGTTGAAAAGCCTATTTCTTTTTATTCTGTATATATTTATATGTTTGGGACTGAATGCTGTTGTTTGTGTTTGGTATGTGTGTTCATGTTTAATTAACATGATCTTCTTGTGTGTGTCTTTATAGAAAGGCAGGTTTGAGCACTGGTCTGACACTGCAGGGAACTGTACACCCTGAGCTGGCACAGAGTGGTGAACTGGTATGTTTAAATCTTTTATTTTTGAGTTTATGATGCAGTTTGATATGTTTGCCCTACTCAGCAATAAACCAGATTCTGAAAATGTATGCGAAGCTCTTACCCAAGGCAGCAGGACCGGAGTTAGTGGGTGTCAAAGAGCCCTTGTTTTTCTAAAGGGCTGCCTTTAATTATCCATTCATACTATGGTTATCATGTTGCTTGATTCTGTGTTTTGTTTTTTTTTTGCTGCTTTTCAGACAGTTAAAGCTATCGAACAATTCGGAGTGGTCATTGAGGAGCAGTTGATCAAACACGGCAAGAAGATCATCGGTAAGTGCACATCTGCGGCTGTCAGAGGAAACCTGGTGGGTGTCGGATACAAATCTGTCAAAGTTCCGCAGGTTGCAGCAGTTTGGTGTTTCACTTCGAGGCCAAGTCGTTTCAGATGTTTATAATTGCACACGTTAGCTTACTTGAAAGATCAGAACTTCTTCCACAGAATTCTACCAGTCATATCTAATTCATTGTCGGTGCAATTGTTGATTCTTTGCCCCTTACAAGGAATCATTTAATTACTTGGTAAGTTTGTTCTGTGGCTGTGTAACGTCAGTCAGCTCAACAAGTCGTTTCATTTTTCAGACGAACAGTTCGTCTTGAAGAGAGTGGCAGACTGTGCCATCGACCTCTACGCCATGGTGGTTGTCCTGTCGAGGTATGTGCGAACAGAAGCAGTTAAAGATGTCAGATTCTGTGTGTGCGTGTTTTCTTTTTTCTGTACCGACTCCTGGCCTTTTTGTCTGTCCCCGCTTCATTCTTTCTGCACCCACTTATTCTCTATGATGTGCTTTTATTCCATGTACAAACCCCTACGCAGCCTAAAGCACCGTGCCCTGTGGTTTTTTGTTGTTTTTTTTCTTTCTGCAGGGCCTCACGCTCTCTGAGTCAGGGCCATGCTTCAGCTCAGCATGAGAAGATGCTGTGTGAGACATGGTGCATGGAGGTAAGATCTTCTTCCGAACCAGACTCCTTGACGGAAATGTCTGAATTGATTTGTATCCAGTTTGAACATTATATTATTAACCCTTTCAACACTAAGTAAATGTGTATTCCTTATACACTTCAACACTAAGTAACTTTGCTTGAAATTCATGATCAGATCTGGTTTTGATTAATCAATCATAAATTCTTAAGTAGACTTCACATCATTACATATCTGGTATCAATCAAAAGTAGACAAGATGACAGTTCAATATATCTGTAAGTTTACTCCTGTCATATAGGTGTGAAAAAGAAAAGGTAAACTTCAGAATCACCAGGGATATATGCAATTAATTATCAGTTCTTACATACTGAGACATCAGCCAAAGTCTTGTAATTAGTTAGTTTTGATCGCTGATGAACATTTCGGAAACAAGGTAGCGAAAATCCCATTTTCTGGTGATTTTTGTGGTCAAACGACGTCATTTTACTTCATTTGCATAATTCATTTAATGACTGAATTGCTTGTTCACATACGGGGATTCCCGCTGATAGCCAATCAAAATGAATGGAGCAGAAAGTCGCCATATACTGGAGCCCCACTGTCGAAAGGGTTAAACTGAGGGGGAAAAAAAGCTATGTAACTATACTACACAGGCAACTACTAGTGCTGTACTGATCTGAACAGTTAGGTAGAGTTACTGTAGTAAATGATAGGTTAGAACTTTTGTACAGATAGGACTTAGTGATCATAAAAAGAAGTGCAATAAGAAATTATTTTAACCTGGATAACATTGACAGGCAGTAGTCATTAGTTTGTGACAAATGTTTGTGTCACTGAATGGACAATTTCAGTTACATTATGTAAAAAAAAAATCCCAGATGTTATCTAATAACATATCATAAAATGAGTTATTTAGCATGGATGTCATGTGGGGAGCAAAATAATGGCTGTTTTTTTAAAAATAATATGTAACTAGTTTTGTGTTTCCAGATGCTTTTTCATTAAACAAATATTTACAAATATAAATGGAAATACGATTTACGAATACAATTTAATTTAGTGCATAGCTGACACTTTAAAAAAAAATTAAACGTATAAGAATTGTTATTGTTATTAATCAATCTGAGCAAAACATATAATATATTGCATGGATGTCCACGGTGAGCTGAATGAGCCATTAAAAGGTTACTTCCCCCCGTTTGTCGACACTAAAAATACTATTTAGTCAAACAAGTCAGCCCCCTTCTTCCCACGCTAATGTTGTAATATTTGACCTTACAAGTCATGACAAAAATATTGTATGCCGGCCGTGTCGGCTTACACTGTTATAAAACCACACAACAAAAGCAATGTTTAGCCACATTCAGGCCAGACTCGTGGACCTGCAAAGAAAGAAGGCGGCTGCAACTGCAAGCGCTTGGTAAACCAGATCACGTGTGATGATGTTTACCTGCAGGTGCTGTGATGCAGCGCGTTGAATAAAATGTGCTCAATTATGACTGTTTTCTTTCTTTAGACTTGTTTAAATTTAGCTTGCTGCTTAACACAAAGAAAAAAATAATGGTTAGGACTTCCCTATTATTCAAACATAGTATGTAAATTCTGTGGATGACAAGTTAATGCATGTTGCAAAGTTGTCACAGTGTCATCAATGAAATCCTTAAAGGCTTCTACACTTGACTGTTTGGATGTTTTAGAGTATCAGTTTTAACACCATCTCATCCTCCCTTCACCCCTCAGGCCCATGACCGAGTCATGCGCGACATCAAGCTGCTGCGTTCCAGTGATTCCAAAAAGCTCTTCAAGAACCTGCGGGCCATCTCTGCTGCGGTGGTGGAGAATGGAGGACCAGTGTCTCCTCACCCATTGGGTTTCTAAACACTACACGTCCACACACACAAGTCTTGATGTCTGATTTTGCTCATTATTTTCATCACACGTCTGAATCTCTGACCAGACTCTGGTTCTTGTTCGCCAAGTCCTCCCAGACTTTATCAACTGCATTATTGCCATCATTGCTCCGTTACACATCAGTGCCCTTGTACCTGCTTTGTACAATTAGGCTTTCATGTAAGGAGTGAAACTCAGAAAAGGAAAGATTCACAGCTTTTACACAGACGTCATAAGTTATTGTTCCATCTGGTGTAACCAGTTTTGATGTCTTTGTAAAGCAGTTTTTTGTCATTTATTTATTGAACTCTCGAAAACCTGAGCTGGTGTTGTTATCTTTAGAAAATATGAATGGTTTAGATCGCTCCAAAATATCACAATAGACATTCAGTGCATCTAAAACAGCCAATGACTGACACCTTCCATGTGTGCGTCTGAGACTCTGAAAGGTTTTGCATATTTCCTGGACTTTAGCAATTAAACCTGTCGTAACATTAAGTTATGATGCTATCTCTGTTAATACAACAACATCAATGCAACTGTGAGACCGGAGGCCAGTTAACAGGAAGCTTATCTGTTTTATGGACGAAACTATGTGAAAGGACAGATTGTTAGCTTTTGTTTTGTACACTTGCCTACATTGTGTTGAATGTAGAAAACAGTGCAGTGTTTTTTTTTTTTTTTTCACACCTTTCTGCCTCTTAAGCTCACTCGGTGCTCGCAGATACAAACATGTCAGATGCAAAACCTTTGCCTTAGATACTGGTCCACAGGTGCTGTTAGAAGCCTATCCTGTGTTGTGGTATGACTCAGACACAGAGAGCTTTTCTTCAACTTTACTCTGTACTCTTTACTCATGGCTCCCACATTAACTTCTACTACTTATTTCTTCAACTGCAACTGTAGAAAGTGTAACAGTGTGCATACCTAGTTGTAATATAATTCTAAGAAATGCTAATTTCTTATTGCTCAAACTTTAGGCTTATGACTGTCTGTACATATAATGGAGTGACATAATCTACAGGTGAATATTAGGAAACAATACTGCTGTTAAATGTGATCATATTGCTTTACAGAGATCAAATATTATCGAAAAAGTGATCTGATACGAACACCACATGACTTATTCTGATTTAGTCACAGTGTTTGAGCGGATCCACGTCAAACACACGATTTGGATTCATAACAATCCATTTTTCTGCCTTAGCAAGCATGTGTAAGCGCAACGGATGTCCATATAAATGTAGTTTATTTGTACGGCAGGTTTTCTGTCATTAAACAGCTTTGTGAGGCTTTTGCCTGAAAAAGTACCGCCTCCGCAAAGTTCTTCAAATGTTTTTTTTTCTGTGGTTTGTGTTTTTTCAGAAGCCTTTGCAACTAAAAAAAATGTTAAAACTGATGCTCTAAAAAAAAAAAAAAAATCCCATCAAAGCAATATTTTTTACCCCCTCTTGCCGCCAAACTCACTTCCTACTTCTGTTGCGTTCACAACAACCTGCTACTTTGGTTTCACTTCTGCAGCCCCGCTCTTCCAAGGCAAAGACATTACAGGATTGCCAGTAAGTGCTTTGCTGAAATTGCATTCGGGTTTCGCTGTGAAATACGAATAGGAAGCCTTTCCTGCGCTAACGTACACACTGACACTGCATGTGAGACATAATGAGGCTGTGCCGGCGCATCACAAGCCCTGTGGTTTAAACACTAAGAATTCCCCTGCACATGTTGCTCCGTCTGACTAAAACCAACAGACAAGCTCAGCAGCAATCCTGAAACAGGTTGGCCTGAATGAATATGTTGTTTCCTATATTTTTAGCAGTGGTTCAAACAATTATAGAAAGCATTCAAAGGAGATGGAAGAAAAAAGTCTGCTTTGGTTTGAGATAGTTCTCCAGAAAGAACCAGACATCTCCGAATCACACACTTTAAAAGAAACTGTTTTGGGAAATATATATTTATTGGCTTTATTGCCAAGAGCTAACTAGATAAGAATATAGTTAACGGTGTGTTCTAAATGTGAAGCTTAAGCCAGGATGTAGTTAGCATGGTTAGCAAAAAAGTGCTAATGAAGGGAATAGTTAATCTTGTGAAAACCGCTACTATCACCTCCAGAGTTCACTAATTAAAACATTTATCTGCTATTTAGAGAAAATGTAGTGCATAATTGTCATTATTTAAGTTATATGAGCTATAACTTGTTGCATCAGTGATCGTCAGAGGCGCTAACAGGATAGCTCTGTTAGGCTAACCATCTCTTCACTACTGCAACTTCATATTTACAGTTCCTTCTTAGCTTAGCTTGCCAAAAATAAACTTTAGTTACCATGTTTGTCTACTCCAACACATAAGTAGAATTGTAAAAATGCTCATGAACTAAGAAGCAACATTTTTGTTTAGATGTTTGGACATGCTACCTGTTCCCCACTTATTTAACCAAAGTTAGCATCACCTCACCACCATTAGCCAAACTTCTTACCTCTTCATTTGTAAGACGCTAATGTAATGTTTGAGATCTATGCATCTTTTATGGGCTACTTCTGAATATATTTTAGTCACCAACAAACTAAACTGAACAAAATATACCTGGAGCTTGCAATATTTTATTAAATTATATCCATTCTTTTTGACATAGAGGAGTAAGCTGTAGTTGCTCCAACACATCGTATCTGTACAACAGAATTAACACCATAAAACAACCAAGTACGCACTGTATTTGGAACAATAATGAGCAGATCAGGAAATGTCCCACTGCTCTTGAAGTTGGCGGACATTTTGGGGTTGCATGTTGTGTTAATTGCTTCCAAGTTAAATTGGGAGACAGCTTCTAATACAGCTTAACTTGGTAGAAAATACTCTTGATGCCACAGTAGGAAGAAGTAGTATGGATCCTTTGCACTGCTTATATTTAGTTTCTAATATCCCCTAACATTTAGGTGATCATCACAGCAAATATTCCACTCATAATGTAGAGAAAACTGCCTTCACACGACAACCCCTCTACTTACTTCAGACCTGCAGTTTGTGGCTCAAGGCAGTTAGTCACATTTTAACATCCACAATGTTGATAAAAACAAGATTCACCACATGATATGTCATCTCGCCCGTCCTTGTCGTCGTAACCTCAAAGGATGGAGAACTGTTTGTAGCCTCGAAGTCAGAGAGGCAGGTTGAATTCCCTGGACCAACCAGGTAAATCTACAAAAAGAGAAGTGTTCCCTGTGCGGTTCTGCTGTTAGTCAGCACGTGTGCTCACTGGACGAAAGGTCAAAAACAGCCAAAAATAAAAACATACTTCGGCCCTGTGTTGCAGCATCTCCTGGCCTACAAGTTCTCAGGTCAGGATGGCATCTCTTGGACTGCTTAAAGGGGGGTTCCTTTAGTTCCTTTCAGTCCTGAGCGACTCCCGCTTGAACATCCACATGTTCCTGTCACAGTTAAGATCCTGACATTGACCAGCTTTTTCCCCCCATCAGGCATTGTCTGTACTGGCGTGACAGGCTTGCAAGTCATGTGAGGAACTCCTGACTGGCATCGGCGTGGTTTCCCTCTCCCCCTCTGCTACTTGTGAAGCTTCCAGGGAGATGATGGTTAAAGCCGTCTCGGTTCGCTCCCTGTGGAGGAAACAGAAGAAATAATGAGCTTTTTTTTTTGCCACTGCTGCGGTGTTGCGGCCACTCAAATTTCCAAAACACTAAAAAGGAAAGTATTTACACTTTGATGTGGCATTATTTTGAAATCACCCTGAAAAAGTGGCATTTTAATCGCACATCTAGTCATAGTATGGTGGCATTAGTCATAGTAATATTAAGCTTTAGGCAAATCAGTTGGTTTCACACATTTCTGTAAATCCTTATCTTGGTATTACTCACCGTTCTTCATAGAACTTTTTTGCCAATTCTTCATTTTGGTGCACTGTACACTAAAAATTACAGTAATCGCTACGTAGACTTGGATGTTTTTGTCAAACTGAATAACCCGTTGTCTCACTGCCTCGCTCCTGCCGCTATTTATCAATCCATTTACTTGTGAGAAGAAAAAGGAATGAAGTGGATGCTTTGAAAGACTTATCGTGAGCTATTTTTGACGCTATATTCAGACAGTATTTCATGTGACTTCATGTCACAGTATGTGCTTCACATGTGGACATTTGAATAATTTTCCCCCTGCATGCAAATATCAGTACTGATATAAAAACTGGGGGGAAAAGTTAGTGTATTCATATCTTATTTTATTACTGTACTTTAGTTGAATGTGACTCTTTGTTCTAGTAGCTGTTTCCAAAGAATTAACAGTTTGAAACTCAAGGTTTTATTAATGTTTCATCAAGAACTTGGTGTGGAAAGTCCCTCATTCCAAAAGGACAAAGCTCTGGTTTTCAAACCACATTGGTGGAATAAGCACTCAGATTTTGCTGTACACTTTTTTGGAGCTGTTGTAACAGTGAACTTTCCCCACTGTGGGATCAATAAAGTTATCTTTATCTTTATCTTTATATGTAAAGAAAAAAAATACCACTATGTAAAAATACCATGATACAAGTAAAAGTCACGCTTTAAAACTTTCATTTAGTTAATCGAGTGAAAGTACTAGCATCAAAGTACACTTGAAGTACCAAAAGTACTGATTGCAGGGAATGGGATGTTTCAGAATAATGTACATTATTGCAGTTGTTGTTAATGTGTTCGTCGCTGGCCAAATTCATAAAGTTTCATCTTAATCTGCAATTTTGCATCATCATTTATTAGTTGGTTAACATTTGTATTGTTAAATGTGCAAAATGTCTAAGTTATCAGTTAAATGTGATGGAGTTGGGGGAAAAAGTGCTAATAAAGTAGCAGAAAATGGAACTACTCAAAGTAGAAATTGTACTAAAGTTTAAAACAACACTTGAGTAAATGTCTCTTTACGTGACTTTCCACTGCAACTGATCTCTATCATATATTCAACTCATTATGAATGAATGTAAAGAGGATGGATCACCTTGGCCTGTGGTGCGTTTGGGGCCAGTTGGCACGCACGGTCCACCCGAGGACAGTCTTCAAGTACCGGGAGCAGCAGGGGAATCTGTGACTCAACTGCTCCAAAAGTTCCTCTTTACGCAAGCCGTAAACAACCGGCGCAACGCACTGCGCCAAACTGAAGAAAGCAAAAATAACCACGGCTGACAGCTCTTTGGTTTCCGGCTCGATGAGGTTCTGTTTGAAGAGAATGGACAGGACGAAGCTCACGAAGTTGGGGAGGATGTAAACGGCCAGCTGCGTGCCGTGCAGCGCGATCGTCTTGCAGCCGGCCTTGTTGCGCCGGTTTAGAACTCCCAACCTGCGCCCCTCCACCAGAATCCTCACGTAGCTGTAGAGGATGAGCAGCGTGCACAAACCGATGAACAGTATCTTCTGCAGGCTGCCTTTCCTCAGCTGCTCCGGGCCGCATTGCCCCTCATAGGCGTCCGCGCCGTCCGGGTGAAGGAACAAACCGAGCGGGATCACCAAGGCCACCAGCCAGGTGAGCACCCCCAGCATCCAGGGCCAGTGCCTCACCGCCGTGTAGGCGGACGTGTAGCGCATCGGGTAGCACACGGCGCAGTAGCGGTCCAAAGCCATGGCCGTGAGCGTCAGGAGGATGTTGGAGGCGCTGCTGATCAGAACCGTGATCATGGCCAGGCACGCCGAGCGCCCCGGCTGCGCGTTCAGGTGGAGCTGGTAGTAGAAGACGCTGCTCATGCCCATGTGGACCAGGGCGGAGACCAGCAGGTGGAACACCAGCACGAAGCGGGCATGTCTGCGGAGGCGCTCCTCGCGAACGATGGTCCAGTTGATGATGAGGTTGAAGAGGAGCAGCACCGAGAAGGACGCGGTGGAGACGTAGAAGCGCACGCAGGTGTAGGACTCCGTGGTGTTGTTTCCTGACATTATTTCCTCAGCTGGGTTTGGATGGATTTATGAGACGGTGGCAGCAGTGGAGCTGATGGGGAAGAAACTTAGTCCGCCGCATGATCTTCTCTGTCTGAGCTCTCTCTGAAGACTGACTCAAACTTCCTCTGCGCGCTCTCTGTGGCTCAGTCTGTCTGTCTGTCTGTCTGTCTGTCACTGGTGAAGTCCCTCACTGACAGAATGCATTTCCTATAACCCCCAAACCACCACAGCTACACTTTTAACTGCAGCTTTCCTCACCTAAGTGCCAAAATCAACTTTCAAACTTGCTGTAAGACTACAGATGATCCTCACAAAGATTATAATCTAAACATTTCACACACAACCCCTACCAGAAATAATGAATCAACTTTTATGAGAGATTAATCACATACAGTCCTCCTCAAATGTATTCATTAAAGAAAAGGCAAAATTCACAGCAGTCGCTCAAATAACCAGAAACTGAAAAAAGTAATAATAAATAAAAATTTGCTAAATTATAATTTAGTGGAATAAGACATTGCTTTTGAATTGTGGATGAAAAGAATAATTTAAAAAAATAAAATAAAAAAATACTGTCCCAGATAAATTAGAGCACTTTGCTGATGAGCAGTGGGACAAAAACAAAACAGCTGTCAACAGGTGCAGAAGTCTGATTGAGAGTTACAGAAAACACTTTATTGCCTCAAAGGGTTGTTCAACAATATATTAGTTTATGAGTCCCATCATGCTTGTTTTTATTTTTTATTTTTTTGTACATATATTTCAATTGAACCACAATTCAAAAGCAATGTCATGATTTTCATTAAATTTTTGTTTATTATTACTTTTGTCAATTTCATCTTATTTCAGCTGTTTTGTTTTTCCTTCTTTAATGGGAGGGTATGAATAAATTTAAGGCAACTGTAAGCTACACAGTAATCCGTTTTATCTTTAGTAAAGAATCAGTAATTGATGGTTAAAATGGAATTCCAATCAGATAAAAAAAAATCCCTTTAATAATCAATTTTGTATCTCTGTCAGCAAGTCCCATTTACTCCCACAGTTGGCTCATTCCCTTCTTTAATATTTACATTTCATGATTGCTTCAATTTATAAAATCAGTTTAAAATGTTTAAACAGTGAGTTGCTGCCACCTGCTGCTGTGAGCAGGAAGTTCAGAGGAAAGTGGCATCAACCTGTGATGGAAGCTATGATTCCCTGAGTCATGTAAAGCCCACAGTTGGAAACATCACTTTTAGTTTCCCTAAAAAAAACAATTTGAAAAACCCCATTCAACACTATATTGACATACATTTAACTGTACAGACTGTCTGAGCTCCTTGTCATCCCAGCCAGTCCCTCTCTGCAACAAGAAATCAACATGTAGCTTGATTCAACACAACTCGAACCCACAAAATCTGCCAGAAACTTGTGTGACCAACTAACCTTCAAGGCTCATGTGGCCTCTGTTGCTTGGTCGTGACGATTCGTCCTGTACAACATGAGGAAGATCAGAGCTTTCCTGTCTGAACATGCAGCACAACTCCTGGTACAAGCTCTACTGGCAGGCCCCTCTACATCCACGGTCAAAACTCTGCAGATGATCCAGAACGCAGCAGCACGTCTGGTTTTCAACCAGCCAAAAACAGCACGTCACCCCACTGTTCACATCGCTTCACTGGCTTCCAGTTGTTGCCTGCGTCACATTCAAAACCCTGACACTTGCTTACAAAACCACAACGAGAACAGCTCCCTCCTACCTGAACTCTCTCGCAAACTACACTCGACCAACAAAAACCGCCTGATGCAACCACCACAACAGGTCGATAGCTAGACTCTTCTCCTCTGTGGTTCCCCGGTGGTGGAACGAGCTACCAAACTCAATCTGCTGACTCCCTCTCAGTCTTTAAGAAAAGACTAAAGACCAGCTCTTCACTGAACACCTTTGCACGTGACAGCCCCAAAAACAAAACACCTCCCACACAGCCTGCTGTTGGCATCAACACCCTATCACACTGTAACTTGTTTTATGGCACTTATCTAGATTGCTTTCTCCTGACTAGATCCTTGTTTGTGTTGTATCTTCTCTCAGATGTACGTCGCTTTGGATAAAAGCGTCTGCCAAATGAAATTGTAGAACTGTAGAGTCTTGCACTGGTTTTGGATAGTAGGTCTGCATACAAGCTTGCAAAATTTACATCAGGAGTTACTGTTAAATACATCAAATTACATTTTTATTCTGTTTGCAATTCTACAAACATGGGTGAAGTTTGCAGCTGCATGTGTTTTCTCTGTATTGTAACCAGAGTTGAATGAATAATAGATTATTTTTGACTGCGAAACTCTTTCTGTAGCAAACTGTATCTGCATTTTAGAAGTTCAAAAAAGCATCTAGGAATGTTTTTTGTTACAAAACGTTCTAGTTGAGGATCCACCACAGATGGACATCTTTTCAACTCAAGAAGTCCCTACACAGACGTAAAGGTAAGGCAAATACTTCATTTAGCAGATTAGACTTCTGCTCAGGTGGTCCTGATCTGAATTATCACAGGGTTCTTTATTAAAAAGGTGGCATT
>NW_007579368.1:89530-93864 GCF_000690725.1 Stegastes partitus | reverse complement strand
TCAAATTATTAGAATACGAGTAATTTATGTTAAAAGAGCCCCAACCAAGTATTGTGAGATTTAAAAAAAAATAACAAAATAAATAAAATTCACAAGTTGGACATTTCTGTATTGAAAATGCTTTTTTCTTTTTTTAATGTTAGAAAAAAAATTCAAATAATTGAGATACTGTATATTTGATTTTTCTGAGCTATAAACCATAATTATCAAAATTAAAAGAAAAAAGGCTTGAAATATTTTACTTTGTGTGTAGTGAATAGAGAATATATGAACGCTTACCCTTTTTAAAAATTAAATTACAAAAATAGACCTTTTTTGTGAGATTATAATTTATTTTTTTTTAAATTTCTTTTTCGTTTACAGTTGCGTCACAAAACAATCAGACCTCTTTGCTTTTTGCACTCTTTACTGTGTTGTGGATGTAATTATAAATAAATAAAATTCCCCTTTTAACCTATCAATCAATCCACAATGACAAAAAAAAGCATGCTTTTAGAAATATCTGCAAATTTAAAAAAAATAAAAATAAAAAATCCAAACTCTAATCTTATATTCAGTAAAGCAGGGGTGCCCAATCCTGGTCCTCGAGATCCCCCATCCAGCATGTTGTTTCCCTCTTCCAACACACCTGATTCACATGATCAGGATCGTTATCAGGCTTCTGCAGAGCTTGATGATGAGCTGATCATTTGAATCAGGTGTGTTGGAAGAGGGAAACATCTGAAACATGCTGGATGGGGGCTCTCGAGGACCAGGATTGGGAACCCCTGCACTAAAGCGTTGAGACTCTTTCTAAAGGCGCTCTAAGTTGTAGTCAGGTGAATCCGGTTTGCTTTAATAATCGTTGGGATGTGTGTGAAATATGATGGAGTACACCTGTGGTAAACTAAACCCACACCTGTTGCTGTAATTTGCATTGCATGTCACAAGAAGAACCAAACCAGGCCAAAGAATTCTCTCAGACCTTCACAATAAAACTGGTTAGGCAGAGACAGATCAGAGCAAAGGTTAGAAAAAATAAATCTAAAATTCAGAACAGTCAGAAGAGCACAGTGGTATCAGTAGCTGTGAAATGGACGAATTAAAAAAATATTATCTTTCACTCGAGGAGACCAGCGACCTGATGGTCACTACAACAGAGCTTCACAAGTCTTCTGCAGAGATGGAGACCAGAAGGACCACCGTCTCNAAGGTCAGGCAAATACTTCATTTAGCAGATTAGACTTCTGCTCAGGTGGTCCTGATCTGAATTATCACAGGGTTCTTTATTAAAAAGGTGGCATTGGCTTTTAAAAACTTAGTTAAAAATAATGTTTTAGTCGTCTCCCGACCTACAAATGTAGATACGTGTAAATGATTTGTAGGTAAAGTGTGTTTTTTCTGTTATACATGCACTATATTGCCAAAAGTATTCACTCACCCATGGCCACAGGTGTAAAGAATCAAGCACCAAGGCATGCAGGCTGTTTCTACACACATTTGTGAAAGAATGGGTCGGTCTCAGGAGCTCAGTGAACTCCAGCATGGTACTGGGACAGGATGCCACCTGTGCAACAGTCATGAAATTTCCTCGCTCCTAAATATTCCACAGTCAACTGTCAGTGGTATTATAACAAAGTGGAAACGATTGGGAGCCACAGCAACTCAGCCACAAAGTGGTAGGCCACTGACAGAGCGAGGTGGGCGGATGCTGAGGCACATAGGGAGCAGAGGTCACCAACTTTCTGCAGAGTCAATCGCTGCAGACCTCCAAACTTCATGTGGCCTTCAGATTAGCACTAGAACAGTGTGTAGAGAGCTTCATGGAATGGGTTTTAAGAATGGGTTACAATTATTAAGCCATTAATGCAGTGGTGGAAAGCACGCCGCCACTGGACTCTAGAGCGGTAGAGGCACGTTCTCTGGAGTGATGAATCAAGCTTCTCCATCTGGCAATCCAATGGACGAGTCTGGGTTTGGCGGTTGCCAGGAGAACGGTACTTGTCTGACTGCATTGTGCCAAGTGTAAAGTTTGGCGGAGGTGGGATTATGGTGTGGGGTTGTTTTTCAGGAGCTGAGCTTGGCCCCTTAGGTCCAGTGAAAGGAACTCTGAATGCTTCAGCATACCAAGAGATTTTGGACAATTCCATGCTCCCAACTTCATGGGAACAGTTTGGAGATGGTCCCTTCCTCTTCCAGCATGAAGGTGCACCAGTGCACAAAGCAAAGGTCCATAAAGACATGGATGAGAGAGTTTGGTGTGGAAGAACTTGACCTGGCTGCACAGAGTCCTGACCTCAACCCGATAGAACACGTTTGGGATGAATTAGAGCGGAGACTGAGAGCCAGGACTTCTCGTCTAACATCAGTGTGTGACCTCACAAATGTGCTTCTGGAAGAATGGTCAGAAATCCCCATAAACACACTCCTAAACCGATGGACAGCCTTCCCAGAAGAGTTGAAGCTGTTCTAGCGGCAAAGGGTGGACCAACGTCATATTGAACCCCATGGATTAGGAATGGGATGTCACTTAAGTTCATGTGCGAGTCAAGTCAGATGAGCGAATACTTATGGAAATATAGTGTATATGTAGATACAACTAACAGGGCTTAGTAATAAAGGTTACTGTGACTGTGTTGTGCTTTATGTCCACGTGGAATGTATTAGTGTGGGAGTAAACTGTGGACTTTAGCTCAAGTTTTTCCACAGTTTTTCTGCAGACAGGTGACTATGACTGTATTCTGCTTAATGTCCCAGTTCAACGTATTAGTGTAGGAGTAAACTGTGGACTTTAGCTCAAGGTGTGACAAGTTATTCCACAGTGTTTCTGCATCATCCAAACAATAAAAAAACTGTAATCACTCATAAACACATAAATCATTTACTAACTTGTTGTGAACACTCGGCGATGGTTTTCTGTTTGGGTTTTACAGCGATCGCAACCGTTCAACGTTGCAACTTTTTAAAAATATTCTTCCCAAATATTACATTCAGAAATGTTAATTCCTGAATACACATCCTTTATTTAGTGTATTTTTAAATTGAACTTAGATTATATTATATACTTTTAAAACTAAAACTGTCTCATTTATTTGCTCTGTGAATGTTGGTTTACTGTTTACTTTCTCACATATTTTATTTTGCAGCCGACTATTCAGGTGCATTCTAATAAACAGAATATTGGGAAAAGGTTATTTTCTNAGGCAAATACTTCATTTAGCAGATTAGACTTCTGCTCAGGTGGTCCTGATCTGAATTATCACAGGGTTCTTTATTAAAAAGGTGGCATTTGCTTTTAAAAAATTAGTTAAAAATAATGTTTTAGTCGTCTCCCGACCTCCAAATGTAGATACGTGTCAATGAGTTGTAGGTAAAGTGGTTTTTTTCTGTTATACATGCACGATATTGCCAAAAGTATTCACTCACCCATCCAAATAATCGAAATCATGTGTTCCATTCACTTCCATGGCCACAGGTGTAAAGAATCAAGCACCAAGGCATGCAGACTGTTTCTACACACATTTGTGAAAGAATGGGTCGGTCTCAGGAGCTCAGTGAACTCCAGCGTGGTACTGTGACAGGATGCCACCTGTGCAACAGTCATGAAATTTCCTCGGTCCTAAATATTCCACAGTCAACTGTCAGTGGTATTATAACAAAGTGGAAGCGATTGGGAGCCACAGCAACTCAGCCATGAAGTGGTAGGCCACTGACAGAGCGAGGTGGGCGGATGCTGAAGCACATAGGGAGCAGAGGTCGCCAACTTTCTGCAGAGTCAATCGCTGCAGACCTCCAAACTTCATGTGGCCTTCAGATTAGCTCAAGAACAGTGAAAAGAGAGCTTCATGGAATGGGTTTTAAGAATGGGTTACAATTATTAAGCCATTAATCACCAAGTGCAATGCAAAGTGTCGGATGCAGTGTTGGAAAGCACGCCGCCACTGGACTCTTAGCGGTAGAGGCATGTTCTCTGGAGTGATGAATCAAGCTTCTCCATCTGGCAATCCAATGGACGAGTCTGGGTTTGGTGGTTGCCAGGAGAACGCTAGTTGTCTGACTGCATTGTGCCAAGTGTAAAGTTTGGTGGAAAGGGGATTATGGTGTGGGGTTGTTTTTCAGGAGCTGGGCTTGGCCCCTTAGGTCCAGTGAAAGGATCTCTGAATGCTTCAGCATGCCAAGAGATTTTTGGACAATTCCTGCTCCCAACTTTGTGGGAACAGTTTGGAGATGGCCCCTTCCTCTTCCAGCATGAAGGTGCACCAGTGCACAAAGCAAGGTCCATAAAGACATGGATGAGAGAGTTTGGTGTGGAAGAACTTGACCTGCCTGCACAGAGTCCTGACCTCAACCCGATA
>NW_007579368.1:70736-88215 GCF_000690725.1 Stegastes partitus | reverse complement strand
TATCTTTCACTCGAGGAGACCAGCGACCTGATGGTCACTACAACAGAGCTTCACAAGTCTTCTGCAGAGATGGAGACCAGAAGGACCACCGTCTCAGCAGCCGGATGAAGCCACGCTGAGTCAAAGGTACAAACAGCAGAGCCTGACTCTCTGATTAACTGAATTCCTGTGAGTGTGTTTCATTCACCTTTTCTCTGGCTCCAAAACACAATCTTTTCATCCGATGCCTGTTTGACATGTAATGATGGGCACAGCCTCACAGGGTCGCCAGTGCAACATGGCTCTGACTTACCTACTGCCCACACCTATGCAGGCTGTGTGTTGTCAATTTAATTCTATTTGCTTGCACAATACCTGTCTGGATGAAGATCATTTCCTTTAGGATTTATATTATCATATGTGTCCTGCTGTAATAATTTCACCTGACTAGAATAACCAATCACCAGCTGGCTGTATAACATATTAGATGAAGTTTACCTTTCCATTTATTTGCTCCCATATTTTTATAAAAGCATTTCAGGTGAACCCTTCATGCTGTCTGAAACCCACTTTCACATTTGTAAAAACATTGTTCTGTTTGTGAAAATGCAAATAAGTGAGATTTCGCTTCCTTTTCTTCGCATCCTGAACCACATTAGATTTAAACCCAGATTAAAATCTGGACTGGATAATCTGGACTAGAGTGTCCCTGAGAGGATGAAGACTCTTTAAAACACAGTTTGTGGATTTCAATTGTGAAAGTGTTGTAGTTGCAGGGAAAAAAAGCAGAAACGAAAAAAAGAACTGAACCACTTTCCCACCAGGTCTAGATCTCAATTACTGGTTAGACTAGATTGTCACGACAGGAGACAACATTTATTTATTTATTTATTTAAACAATTTCTGATTTATGAAACCTATATTTGTAAAAACGCACAGGTATGTATGTGTGTATATGTCAACTGTAAATTAGCATTTTCCATTCCATCTTTTTTTTTTTTATTATTATTTTATTGTTTTATCACTATTTATTTCCATGAGGGCTTGTCCCTCCTCCGACACATAAAGCTCTCGGAGCCCGTCTCTCTCTCCGACTCTCCTCCCCTCGCTGCTCTGAGCTGTTGCCTCCGAAGCTGTTCACTCTTTCACGGACCTAACGGAACTAAAAAAAAGAGAAAGGTAAGGAAAACTTTTGTAGTCTAAGCCACATAGAACAATTAGAAATATTTGTGAATGTAAAATAGATTTTTTCAAATGTGTTTTTGCCAGTATTATTGGTTGTTGTTATCTACTTGCTGATTATAAACGTCCATAACTTTGGGCAGAGAGGACGTGACGCATTTGATTTGTTTTAGCCTAAAGCTATTTAATTTTCAGCCCTGCTGGTTTTTAATTGACTTGTTAGAGCCATATTCATTTTTTTTCCCCATTTTCTTTTGGTCTGAATAAGCTACTTTGGGATATATTATTATATCATTAAATCATTTGAATAATTTCTTTGGACTAACTTTATTTTTAAGCAAATTAGCTAAAAAGCTAATGAAGCATTGAAGCTAGCGCGCCAATTAAGTGAATAAATGTTAGCCAACAGGTGTGTACTTTATGCACATATAAAACCCAAGGCTCCAGGCAGTCTGTAATATAAGATATGGCATAAAAAATAATGAAGACTTAAAATTAAATAGCATGTCATTTATCATTTAAAGAAATTGAAACACACAAAACAAAACCAAAAACACAGCTAGCTTAACAATGTGTGGATTGTGGCTAGCAGCTAACGACAAGCTAATCTATTGGTGGCTCTCCCAACAAAGAGCTTGTAATTTCCTTGGAACAAAATAATTTCAAATTAATTTTTACTGCCACCATACTCAGAAAATGTATTTTATGTAAAAATTTTGCAACTGAAGGGGTGTATTTGAAATTTCAAGCAATTAGTAAAGCTGTTCGACGTGTTAACATTAATGAGAAATAGCTGAACTTTCAAGCTGTGGGAGCCAAACTGAGTATTTAAATTAAATATTGAAATTTAAATACATTTAAGCCTATCACAACACGGCTAAATGTATGTAAGGACACTTAAATGTAATGGCAGTATGGATAAAAACCTCTCTCTGTGTCCACTATTGCCACATGGCAGTCCTGCTTCCTGATTTACCTCATTGGCCAGTTCAATTTTCATGAACATATAGATACAGGTAGATTTTGCATGAACAACAACAGGTGTTTCTAGCAGCCCTATGAACCAAAACATACCCTGATTTACATGTTACAGTGGACTGACTGCAGACAGTAATGCTTTAAACCACCTTACTTAGGAGCAACGGACACGATCTTCTTTCCCACTGTCCTTATTTCTGCCTCGTATCCTCCAGACATGGCCTACACACAGCAGCCAACCCAGATCGTGATGACCACCACCAGTCACGGCCCTCAGGAGTGGAGCACCGGCGTGTTAGATTGCTGCAATGACATGAGCACCTGTAAGTCAACAGAACAACCTTCCAAGTTGTCCGTTGTCATGACAATATAAATGAGTTTATTGAGATAGCATTAATGCTCCGGCTTGAGATCATAAAAGTAGCAAAACATTTTGAACACCGGAGCTATATTGGTGTTAATTAATTCAAGGCACAAAATACGTGTGTACACCTTTTTGTAAAATGAACTAAATATAAGATTTCTTGACTGAAGGACAAAAGCTCTTTGGTGTAGCTCTTCCAATAAACAGGATGTACTCATAGAAAAGATTTTAAAAAGCCAACAACATTTCTTAGACCCTCTCTCTTTCGTAATTGCCCACATGATGCTAAACTGTAACAAAGATTTTCAGTTTTTTCCAGTCTCCAAGGTGAATTCTTTTATTATTTCAGGCTGATTTTCTTACTAAACCCTCTGTCAGGTCACTCTGACTACTCAGCCGCCAGATAAGAGACGCCCTGAGTTGAAGGCCTTATCCTCATCAGTCATGTAATAAAGGCTGCACCTATCGAAACTATGATGATGACCTGAATAAAATGTTGTGGCTACTTTGTTTTTAGAACAACATTTTATTGACTATTGTAATATTCTATTACTTGCATTGAATTTCAGTCGATAACAAGACAGCAATAACAGTATGAAGTAGCTGTAAAAAACATAGATATACAGATTTTTATACTCCAAACATTGTTAAAGCACAATAACTAATTTTCCTGCCATTATTTATTTGCGAGATTGATTTAACGTATAAGGGCTGCAAGGTGGCTCGGTGGTTAGCATCGTTGCCTCGCAGCTAGAAGGTCGCCGGTTCGCGTCCTGATAAGGACACCCGGGATTGTTCTGCGTGGAGTCTCCATGTTCTCCACGTGCAGTGTGGGTTCTCTCCGGGTTCTCCGGCTTCCTCCAAAAACATGTTGAGGTTAATTGGTGATTCTAAATTGTCCGTAGGTGTGAATGTGAGTGTGCTTTGTCTGTCTCTAAGTGTGGCCCTGCGATAGACTGGTGACCTGTCCAGGGTGTCCCCTGCCTTCACCCTGAGTCAGCTGGGATAGACTCCAGCCCCCCCGTGACCCGAGTGAGGATTAAGCGGTGTATAGATAATGGATGGATGTATTTAACGTATAGAAATGCAGGAAACAAGTGGCTTTTTTTATCCAGCTCCATAATTTTGTTCTTTATGGAGGACATGTCTGTCATTAAGATTAAAGTTATATGTCGTAGATTAAGTTAATGTTTTACAGGTTCTTGTGTGATAACATTTTATTTTATTTTATTTATTTATTTTTAGTAATCTTCTGATGTGCTTTGCACTGAAAATAGGAGAAGGTCTCCAGTGTCGTTGTACACTGTATAATGAAAACTATAATGAAAAGTTCGACATTAACTACATAAGGAAGTGTATGTAAATCTTGTTTACAATGCCACAAAAACCGTACATTTTAATTATCTGTCAGGAACAGAACAGTAACAACAAAAGAGGAAGACATGACACATGTTGTTTCACAGGCTTCATTACAATAACGTGTCTTTCCTCTGCAATTTCGTAATTTTTATTAGTTAAATATTAATTTTTACTGCACAGTGAATAAAACAAACCTTACTCAGTGTTGTCTGTGCAGTAAAAATTATGAAATTGCAGAGGAAAGACACGTTATTGTACTGAAGCCTATAAAACAACATGTGTTGTTCACAGAATAAAATGAAATGAATGAATGAAAGATAAATAAAGTATTTTTCTTTCATTCATTTTATTTTACTCTGTGAATAAAACAAACCTTACTCGGTGTTGTCTGTGCAGTAAAAATTAATATTTAATTAATAAAAGTTACGAAATTGCAGAGGAAAGACATGTTATTGTGCTGAAGCCTGTGAAACAACATGTGTCATGTCTTCCTCTTTTGTTGTTACTGTTCTGTTCCTGACAGATAATTTAAAATGTACGGTTTTTGTGGCATTGGAAACACAAGATTTACATACATTTCCTTATGTAGTTAAGTGTCGAACTTTTCATTATAGTTTTCATTATACAGTGTACAATGACACTGGAGAGCTTCTCCTATTTTCAGTGCAAAACACATCAAAAGATTACTAAAAAAATCAAGCGCAAAATTGCTCAGTAAAAATATGAAAGATAAGAAATAAAAGATTCAAAAAGTATTGCACGAGATGTTGGATGTCTTATATACATTCACAGAATGAATTATCTCATAAACTATTCCTGAATTATTTTTCCTTTTTGCATAAAACAGCAACATGCTATGGCAACAGGGTAAGAGCGAAAGAAAACAAACTATATGATCAGACAGCCAAACACTGAGCTGAAACCCCCCATAAGGCTCCGTAAAGCACAGGACAAGAACAAATGACCCCTTTCAAAATGTCGTATTTGTCACATTGTCATTGCAAACATTGATTACAGCCACTTTAACAATTTTTTCCTCTTTTCTTCCGCTCTCAAGGTTGCTTTGGCTATTGGTGTTTCCCCTGCATGCAGTGCCAGACAGCCAAGGAGTATGGCTGGTGCTGCCTGATGCCACTGCTGGACTGCTGCTGCTTGGTGTCCTTGGCGCTCCGCTCCAACATTAGAGAGCGCCACAACATCCCTGTAAGGCTGAGTATACATGTTTCAGTGCATATGTACATGCTTAATGTAAACATCATTTCTAAGAACACATTAGACACTTCAGGTTACCATACGAGCTGGAGGACTGTAATGAATGATGGGTAATATATAAACTGTCACACAGTTTAATTGCATGAGACGAGTATGCTGCACAGGGTTTTAACTTTCTGACTGCTTTTGCGTGTTCTCTTTTTGTGCATGGTCAATCCCTCGTGTCATTCGAAACTCGTACAGCATCCTTTTTAATCAATATGTTTACCGTATCGTGGATAGTGGATTTTGCCAGTGACGCTCACCAAATGAGATTACACAATAGAGTCCATGAATGAACAACTGTGTGGTACAAGCAGCCACAAAATTTCATGAAATCATGCTAAAGAATAACGCATTAGACGAGAATGTCATGAAGATGAAGAGTAACTGTAATCCTGAATTATTGCTGCAGATTTAACACATAATGTTTTTTTTTTTATATTAATTTGCGATTTAGCCAACCTAAAACCATATTATTATTATTATCTGTTGCAGGAAAAGATGATGGGTTGTTTTATATAATAATATTTATTACTAAAACTGTATTACAACAAATACAACACAATAGACCGATCAAACTGGCATATGATGATGTCTGCAGAGAAACAGTGTTGATGGATGCGGAGGATGGGTGTCACCAGATTAGCATACTTCATAAGCAGGCACTAACGTCCCAGACAGTCGCTCTGTGTGATTAATTAGTATATAATGCTCAATTGAATTTGGGGCCAACGTTGTGAGCTCATTCATCATCCATGAGCCCAACCCTAGTTCCTCTGTGGACTCTGTGAGTTGGCAAAGAGCACCAAGCTGGCTCGGTGGCCGTTTGGTTAGCTTCTTGTTTTCTGAAACCGCATCCCACAGTGACATTGTGTGGGTGAACTGCATTAGGCTTTTGTATATGCAGGAGGAGGAAATGTACAACAATGCACAACAACAGCATAGTTAAGGAAACGGCACCTTTCTGCATTTGTTGGTTAACCCACCGATACTAGTCACACGTGACTCTGACTTGTTCCAGCTGTAGTTTCCACTGCGTACCCAGCACCGAGTGGCAGACAGACGGTATTTGAAAACATAGTGGGACATTTAGCAGCTAAATACAAGATATTATCTCCGTGTTTGAGACCAAAGCAGTGCTAAAAGAAGAGCAAATATCTTGGTTATATTTATCACCTGTTTGATTATTTACAGCTTGTTTCCTCTATCTCCATGTGGTAAGGAAAAGGTTGTTAGATTTGCTTCATATCAACTCCACTGCAACCAGGCCAGTGTTAATTTGTCAGAGATGAGATTTTCTTTAGTTTTAGTCTGTTAGGAACGTATATTAGATTTTGTCAAATTTTAGTCGTTTCATTTTTATTTGTGTTGGTCTGGTTTACGTCAACAAAAAAAAAATGTTGTCTTACTTTTGCTGGTAGCATTTTAGTCAAATTTGTGGGTTTGAATGTTTATACCATCTACACGCTTGGAGGCCACAGCTGATGCCATCGTTTGTGTGATTACCATGGTTACAGGGGTTATTACTAAATCCAGTTGGCATGATCGTTTCTGAACTCTGACCCGCTCGTCTCTCTGTCCGTTCTGCTCAGCTAGCATTAGCATTAGTGTTAGCATTACCGCAACTCCATGACCTCTATATTTATACTGAAGAGCAGTAGCTCATTTAGTAGATGATTCACTGACTTGTTGTGCAAAGTCCTCTTTACGACCTGTTCACTGTCTATCCAGAACAAGCTTTAAATGGAGCACCATCATAAATTCTTGTACTGACGCATTCATTCTACCAGTTTTACAGTTATAGATTAACATTAGTTTATCTTTTTATATAAGTCGGCCACTGTGTGTTTGTTAGCTGCTGTCGCGCCCCTCATCATTGTAATAAAGAGATTAGCTTTATTGTCAAGTCTGTTTCAAGGACAATCAGATATCATAACTGTCTGATACGCTTTGTTAATGAGTGTAAGGAACCTCTAGATGAGTAACTGTAGCAGTGGCTGCTGGTCCATACGGGGTGCAGGGGCGCCGTCCCACTACTAATGACCAGTTAAAAAGTAGGTCTCAAACACAATATTACATTTTAATTAATTATAACATAATAATAAAAAAAATTAATAATAACGTTCCTATTATTTTGCTATATTAACAACATTTGTATTATTAACAGATTTAAAGTTAGTCTTTACTGCATGTTCACTGATTTTACACTTACTGGATGCGGGCGCCACCACATGAGTGTGTATGTAGCTTGAAAAACTTTTCGTGATCATGTGACCTCGGCCTGGGCTCTGATTGGCAGCTGCAGATTTTCTCACGGGGCAGCTCAGTGTGTCCCGGACCCATCCACTTTTGCTCTAAGCCAATTAATTTAGTATTTATTTGCTCTTGTCTTCTGTGGTTGAATATCAATTAGTATTAGTGTCGCTGTAATCGGCACAGGAAGCTGCTTTGTGGACCACAGTGAATTAGATTATGATTAGAATATCCTCCAAAGGTTGACAGTTTGCATTCCTGTAAATAGTTGTGCCTGATGTTACTCATATTCTAATTTTGATTGGGAGCCGAAGTCTTTTGTCCATTCATCCGGAACATTTAGTCATTTTTTGCCCAACTCGACGTGTTACTTTTTTTCAGTTTCAGCTTCATTTTCATCTTGAATATCGGTTACCCTCAAACAGAATTAACATTGATCCAGGCTGATGTACGTCTTTAAGCTGGGCTCATACTGCAGGAGTTTTCAGCCAGTTTAACCTGATTTTAATCCTCCTAAACCAACATTCGACCCAGATGATTCGGTAAAGCGAGAGCTTTACAGATCCAGTTAGTCTTTGGAACTGCTTACAGACTCATCAAGACGATCAAGAAGATAATATCAAACATGCTTGATAATTATGAGTTAAAACTAAGATGTTTACGATTATTACACTAGCGCCCAGATCTGCAGACACTGTTGCCAAGCAATGCTAATGAGGCTAATGCTAGCTACAGTTATTAAAGTAGAGAGTGAAGATGTCACCTCCAGTTCAGAGGACTGCATCTTCCCCACTGTTTTCTCATCTTGACTTATTTAGCCTCTTACTTTTTCCTCTCCCTATAACGTTATAGTAGCATTACAGCACCACAGTCTCTATTTTGTTCAGATCATATATGGTGACACAATGCTCCCTGATTGCTCCCTCTGGCACGATTATCTTAATAACAGCATTAATTATTATTTCCAATTTTCCACTTATTTAAAATGTGACAGCACCAAATCTTAGTGCCATATTTCCAGTAGTAAATATTTACAAGATTTCTCACAAAAAAAAACCAACAACATTATTTACAGCTGTTTATCTCCTCTCTCTCTCCCTTCTCCGTCTTGCAGGGCTCATGCTGCGGCGACCTCTGTCACCTGATATGGTGTTACGGGTGCGTCTGGTGCCAGATGAATCGTGAGCTGAAGATCAGGAAGGGGCAGACGACCAGCACAGTGATCACTACGCAGGTCACCCGTTAGGAAGCAGCCATTTGGGTTATGGGTTGAGGGCATATGTCATCCAAATATGGCCCGCTAGTTAATTTGTTAGTGCTGTTCTGATAAAAACATGTAAGAAAAGATTAGTTCTGTTCATGCAGTTATAACCACTAGGTGAAAGACAAAACGTTTGTTAATTAGCATTAACATCATTTCGATTATTATGCTAGTGTTCTGGAGTTTGTAATACTCATATCAGCTGTTAAATGAAATAACCTCGCTTTTATTTACTATTAATGCCAGATGTTTTGAGTTTTGTTCGCATCACAACATGTTAAATGATTCAAGTAAGCTTGTTTTCTCTGATTCACTCTGGCCAATAAAATACTGTTTCTTGTTTCAAAATTACTGTTTTGGAGATCTTGTTAAGTTGAGTAAGAACCGTGTCGTGTTGTGCTTCACAGCAGGTGCTGAAAAGATCGTCTGCAATTAAAGGTGTGTCTGTTTATGAGACGGTATAAAGCTAACGAAATTTCTGTAGATTGGGGTTAAAGTTCAACAATCCTTTTTATAGCTTACAACAGTCCCCCTGCATGCCTTACGATGTATACTGGAATGAACTGAGGGCATGCAAGATACAGAGAAGGTAACAGATGTAGATTTAAAAAAAAAAAAAAAAAAATTAGATTCAACTTTGTGGGCATCGTGAAGTGTACAGCGGCAAAGCAGGTGAAGCGAATGTGCAAGAGAAAACATTTTAAAATAGTTTATTTAGGGCTACATCTTTACTTTTTTTTTTGTTTATTGACTTTTTTTTTTTTTTAAAGTAAAAGTAAAACAAAAAGTATTTGTTCCTTTCCTGATGTCTTCTGTTTCTGATTATTTCTCACACTTAAATATTCCCCATCATCAAACTAATAATTATATTTATTTAATATTAGACAAAGATAATGTACAAAATGCAATTTTTTAACCCTTTATGGGGCAAGTGACCATATTTGGTAACGTCCTTGGACGTTCAACGTGTCCACCCTGTGCCTGTCCTTGAGGTTGAAGAACCATGTGCACTTTGATTCAGTTTTTATATTAGTGCCGATATCACTACCTTATGAAAGATGTCACTAAACAAATGTTCCAGGCACTTTATGAACGCTCTGTTACTGGTTTGCATTGAACTCCACTTTGATTTATTTTTTGACATCAGTGCCACTAATACCACTACCCCAAGAAAAATGTTACTAAATGAACTTAGTAACTTGAGTTGGATTCAAGTCTGGACTTTAACACAGCCTCTACAAAACCTTAATTTTGTTCTTTTTGAGCCATTCAGAGGTGGACTTGCTTGTCCACCTCTGAGTCATTGTCATGGTGCACAACGCATTTGTGCTTAAGCTTTAGGTCATGAACTGATGGGCGGATATTCTCCGGGAGGATTTTCTGATAGAGAGCAGAATTTGTGTTGGCCAGGTCCTCAAACCATCACACCACCACCACCGTGTTTGACTGTTGATATGATGTTCTTCTTGTGGAATGCAATCTTGGTTTCACACCAGATGTAGTGGGACCTATGTCTTCCAAAAAGTTTGACTCATCAGTCCTTAGGATGCTATCTCAAATGTCTTGGAGCTCAGCCAGATGTTTTTTCTTTGCAAATGCCAGACGAGTCTTTGTGTTTTTGGTCAGCGGTGGTTTGCGCCTTACAACTCTCCCATGGCTGCCATTTTTGCCCAGTGTCCCCTTTATTGTGGAATCATTGCACTGAGGCCTGCAGTTCTTTCGATGTTTGTCTGGATTCTTTGGTGACCTCCTGGATGAGATGTCGATGCTGTTTCATGTTTCCTGCATTTGCGAATGATGGCTCTAACTGTGCAATGGCTTTATAACCATTTCCAGTGACTTTGTTTTGCATCTGTTCTTGAATGTCTTTAGAACGTGGTGTCGTGCTGCTTTTTGAGACCCTTTAACCTACTTAACAAAGCCAAACAGGTTCTATTTAGGTGATGGTTGGTCATGATTTAAAAACTGCATGTGGTGTTTTTTTGGGCTTATACTAAAATTAACTTGATGCTTTGAAACATTTGCGTGTGACCTATATACAAAGATAGAAGACATCTGCAGCGGGGCAAGTACTTGTTTACAGCGCTGTATGTCCACGTAGATTCCCAGCAATCATATTGTAATTGTCTAAAGTGCATCTGTAGAGCAATGTTTTTCTCATTTGCAAATCGGATGGCTCATGGCCAAATAATGGCGCAGGACTTACGAAACTCAAGGTACGACCAGTTGTAAAATTGCTACTTAGATATAGACTCAAGGTATGAATGGTTATAAAACTGTCTGTTGAGGTATCACTCAGTGGACTAATGGTGGTGATATTGGCTGGGTGGGAATCTCATGACTGTTCCAGTTCAACAAAGATGGCTCAACACCTTTCTTTAAGGCATGTTGTCCAGAAATATCTCAACAACTGTTAAATTGATTACTGTGAAATGTTGCACACATTCAAGGGGTCCAGCCTCACAGAGCTGCTGGCAGGGCTGTAGACTGCACTTATGTTTGAAGTGACGGGACACCTGATCGCAGTTAAAACGGAAAAAAAAAAAACGATAAAATGGAGTCTTCTTTGTTTTGTACCATCGCAGAGAGTTGCAGCTGTAGCTGAGGGGAAAAACTGAAGAAAATGGAAATATTTTTCTTGGATTAACTCGTAGACTGTATAAAAGATGGATGTAGCTGCCGTGACGTCACCCGTTGGTTTCTGCACTGAGAAAATGAAGCCAGGGTTTTGCTACTTCCTGGTTGACATCTTGGATTTTTGTGACGCAAAAATCGTCGGAGGGAACCATAGGAGCAGCGATTGGTCAGACGGATTGAGAGGCGGGCCCACTCTGCCCGCCCACATTTACCGCCTTCTGCTCGCTTCGTCTGCATCGTCGCTGCTGACTGTCAATCAAGCCAGCCACGCCCCTTGCCCCGCAACATTTTGACGATTTTTTAAAAAATTCAGTATTGATTTATTTTCAGATTGGTCACCTGATCTCTGGATTTGACCATGAAAAGTAATAAGAAAAAGATCCTGAGCTGTAGGAATGCAGTATTTCATGATCTGTGATCACTTCTTTTCCAATTCATTCTATGGGAGCCAGGGCTTTTTGGAGCCAGCAGCTAGTGGACGTAGTGATATTGCAGGTTTTTGACACTTTCGGGTTGGTTTCATTTTTCATGGCCGGTTGCTACGTCCATCTTTTATACAGTCTATGGATTAACTGCAGGCAATTTGGTGCTTGACTCAGCACAAACTATGCTCCAGCTCAAGATAAGATAAGATATGCCTTTATTTATCTCACAGTGGAGAAATTCACATTGTTGATAGCAGCATTCAACAGAGGTACACATATATGAGACAGGAAAAAATAGAAAAATGTACATATAAATATAAGAAATAGTGCAAACAAGGAGAGTAGTGCAAACAGAATATGAAAAATGGACTTCTGAATGGGAGGTATATAGAAAAGATATATGTATATATATATATGTATATTTATATTTAATAGACAGAATACATTTGGTAAATTTACATAATCTGACAGTTTTTGTTTGCAAAATAACACAGATCAGCATAATGTAGGTTTTTTTAAATCCATGTTTAGGGATTTCTGTTGCTCCATCCGTCCACCAAAGGAGAGTTGCAACTGTACCATTTGGTTAATTTAATACTGTTCCTTTTTTCATAATTTAAATATCTGATCATAAATCCACATTCTGTGCACAAATGGAAAGTTCCACATTCAGCCGAGAAACTGTCAAACTGATGCTAAGTATAACCACAAACACACAAACTGCCACATCCGCTCAGTTCTGGCTGTGAGAAACACCGGATGTTTTAAAAGTAAACATCTACAAATTTAAACAGGAAATAACCACTTGGAATTTTTGTTTCTAGTGCTGAATTCTTTATCCCACTTGCATGTTTTTCTTGTTTGAACACTATTTGCACGGCTATTAATGCTTTTTCAAGAAGTTGCTGGTGATTGCCAAATTTGTAGGCTTTTGTTGAGTGAAGCATCGCACGTATATCGGCAGAATTGTGGTTGAAACATTTCAAGTTTCAGTTGAGGTTTACACGTATGCAAACTTGAGTTTTCTGGGAAGTCATTTTGTTTTGATGTTGGGCAATAAGAGCCTTCAGTACACAGCTGCTGCAAAAATGAGATGTTTTTTTTTCTCTACTGGCAAGCGTACAAATCCAAGGATGATGCTTGATTATTTTAATTAGCACCATAAAGTAAACATCTTTTCAGGAACAATTCAAGGAAATCATTAAAAGAGAACCAATAAAATAGGGCGACATGGGCTACAGTGGAAAAAATGCAGCTGATACATTATCTAATCATATGGAGTTTAATAAGTATCAAAATTTCCACATGACCAGAATAAGGAAGGGGTAATGCAAAGTGGCCTTGACCTCCTGTTGAACTTAAACTTGCCTGGAAATGAGGAAGAGAGATTGTGTGCGGGAAGTTGGATACGCCTCCGGTATACTCAGTGATAACAGAAGGAACCGTCTGTTTTAGTAATGCAGCCTCCAAGTGCTATCAGAATTATTACAGGGTTGCAAAACTGGGAGCTTTGATTGTGTTGGATTTTTGTATTTTGTCAAGTGTGTGTGTGTGTTTAAGCTAAATCAGATAAAGCACACTTGCACACATATCGCACAGTTTTCCAGCCAATTTTTTGGAACAGTTTCGATTTCATTGTGTACTTACATGTCTCGTTACCCTTTTCCAAAACTAAAAAAGAAAAGACGTTCTACTACATGCTATTTTGAAATGATGCAATAGAATTATCTGCAACGAAAGTATTATCTGCATGTTTTTGTGCATATGTGCATCCGATTAAAGTTGCTGTAGTGGTTTTAATGTGATACAGGGTGCTCTAGCGTGCTTTGTTTTTGATTTCTTGCACTTTGCTCTATTGTTTTGGTCCACTTTGTCAGGAAACTGGTGAGGAAGGTGGATCAATTAGCAGCTAAAGAGTCCAATGTTTTTATTAGGATTATTTAGAGAACTTATATAGAGGTAAAGAGAAAAGTGAATATTGGATTTATCAGGTGGATGCAAACATGACTCCAAATCAATGCTAATGTTTGCTGCATGTTTAAATAAGTGTTTGCACGAATGTTCAACACATCAACCTGTGAAGGTGCATGTCAGTGTTTGCAGCGTCTCCTAGTGGCCAAAGAATAGAATGAAGTAAAACAATTCTTGGTTTAAAGCATCGTCCATCATGTATAATAAAGGCTAGATGTCTCGTCCGTGCTGTCAGCCAATGGAATCGCACGTCCCCACCGGCGGCCATCTTGCCACGGTCAGCTTGCTCACCCATAACATTGTGTTGTAGTGGTGCATGTACTTTTTAAATAACCATAACTTGCTCAGTTTTTTACCGATTTTCAAACGGTTTGGTTTGTTATAAACGTCAGAGGTGTAGTTACAACACTGCACTTATGGATAACTATGTTACACTTGCGGTCAAAAGTTTGGGATCACCTACTTATTTCCCCCACTGGACCTCAGATAGGTGCAACAGATACACACACACACACACACAGACACGGTATTATGTCAAATCAATATATGAGCTACTAAAACTCAGCATACAGAATGGCAACATGACATATATGTATACTTTTATAATAGAAATATTACTAATATGATAAAATAATTTGAATTATTACATGTTTAGTTTAAACAAGTAATAATTCATAATATTGTATTACATTATAAATGTGACATTTATTTGCAATAAAAAATAGGTCAAAGATTTCCCTTTACAAATATCCATCAAGAAATGCTGCATGTTGAAATGCCCACCCTGAAGAGAGAACTAGACTACTGTGGAGGTATACACATGGAGGACAGAGATGAGAAATGACCCAAAAAAACATAGTGAAATCTGCAGAGCAGTGTCCTGTCAGTAGCAGCAAAACCCTCCCTTCTTAGGGCAAGGTCCCACTTCCTCTTCCTCTCTCTGTTTTTGGGAAACCTGAAAAACATGAGAAATGTACTCAGATATATAAATTACTGTCAGCCTCTTCAATCCTCATTTCCTTTCACATTAGGGTAAGGACACACCTAATACACACCTAAATTTTCATATTTTTGGGGTAATTGTATGTATAGAGCTGTGTGGCAGTGAAGGATCCTCAGTCTGTCCTGGAGCGTCTCCGTCCAGCTGGATCTCACAGGTGGAGGTTTGGTTCCTGGAGTCCATCAGGCTCCAACACTCACCATGTGAGAGTGACTTAATGATGATCTTCAGAGTCTTTCAGGGAACCCTCCAGCAGAGCGCTGCACCGTGAAGCAGGATTGGAGGTCATCCAGGAAATGTCAGGTTCAACTACGACAGTGGTTCACTTCTTACCAGGTACATCACCGTGGAGACTGATGCTGAACACCTGAGCTGCTCTGGAGAGATGACGGTCCAGACCACACTTCACCATGTACAGAAGCCTCATCCTGACCAGTCAGCTCCTCAGTATACAGTCCTCCAGAGCTCAGACAGTGAGAGGCTCTGTGAGGAGGGCAGGACTCTCCTGTAGCTCAGTAGGTCTTTATATCAAAGTCCCTCCACTGGCAGCAGTCAGGAGGCTCATTCAGTCATTCATCAGCGTTTCACTGCATAAAAACAAACACTAACATAGGGATTTAAAAAACAAAAAAACGAGCCATGGATCAGAATCGAACCTCGGCCGCTGTGTCTGGACTTCAGCCCCTTCACATGGGCCCAGCTCAACCTGCTGAGATACCAGGACGCCCAACACACAGACTGTACAGTGTTATGAGTCAGACTAGCAGAACGAGTCATCAGGGGACTGTAGGTTAGACACACGGTGATAGAAGTACAAAGTCACATCATGTGTAATGGAAAGAGCTTGAAAGGTGCTAAAGGACCATAGTAATAATAATCCTATGTAAAGGCAGTGTGCTAATGGAACACAGAGTCAGTCTGCAGGCAGAAGCATCCCACCAGAGAGGAGTCCAGTGACTGTGGTGTCGTCTGAGAACTTCAGGAGATGGACCGACTGGTGGCTGGAGGACCAGCTGGTTCAGGACAAGAGCGGAGGTGAAAGGATGCAGCCTTGTTCGGATCAGAGAGTCAGAAGCATGTTTCTAGCTGCAGCTGCTGCTTCCTGTCAGACAGGAAGTCAGTGATGCACCTGCAGCTGGGAGAGCTTGTCCTGCAGCAGAGTCAGGACGGTCGTATTGAAATCAGAGCTGAAATCCAGAAAAGGATCCTGGTGTAGGTTCCTGCTGAGTCCAGATGCTGGAGGATGGAGTTTAGAGCTACGTTACCTGTTGGCTCTGTAGGCGAACGGCAGGGTCCAGGAGTGGGTCGGGATGGATTAAAGATGGGACATCATATGACGCTCAGATGACTTCATCACCACAGACGTCTGCATCATCCACTCCAGTGGTCCTGGTTTCTTTGGGATGATGGTGGAGGTCTTGAAGCAGGCTGGTGCGTGGCATGTTGAAGACGGCTGGTCAGCTCAGTGCTTCAAGGTGGATGGGGACACAGAATCCGGCCCGGTTGCTGGGTAAGGGTTCTGACTCTGTTGACGTCTGTCTCCAGGACGGTGAGACTCCTCGTCTCTGTGATGGTGGAGGACGGGGGTCTGGGCTGTGCTGGTGTGGAGGCTGTGGAACGGTCCAGGCCGGTGGCTGATGATGGGTTCAGGACCGGCCCGTTGTCTTTTAAAGTGACAGCAGAACTCGTTCAGGAGGTGAATGGAGGGCTTTTGGTTTGTAGCTGGTGTTCTTTTTGAGCCCCTCCAGACAGAGCCAGAGAGGATTCGCCTCCTTCACCGGCCTCAGAAAGCTGTACTTAAGCTCCTTAAAGCTGCCTCTGCCTCTTCTTCCTCCTCCTCCTCCTCCTCCTCTGACCTTCACGGTCTGAGTTCAGCGGGGAACCAGAGTTTGTCTTTGTTTGAATTCATCCTGGTGCTGATGGTCCTCAGCAGGCCTCACAGAAGATGGAGGAAAGTGTGTGTTGTGAACCACCAGGAGCTGAAGAACACATCATGATGTAAATGTTGTCATCCATCCATCAGCGAGGATGGATATGTTATGGAGATGTTAAAGGGCTCAGAGGAGACGGCTGCACAGATAATGTGTCGCACCAGCATCAGATAACTGTTCTGTTTGACAATAACTTCATCTATTGATCATGATTGCTGTTTCAGGAATACTGTTGAGGTTTTTCCAGCCCTCCGTGAGGTCCACTATGAGCCATGAAGACTTTCAGGGCTGGACCACATCTCCATTGACCAGGAAGTGAGAAGAACTTTAGACCTTGAGGATGTGGTGGCAGCATCTGGAACAAGACCTGAAAGAAGGGCGTCGAAGTGGACTGTTCAGAGAGTTCACACACAGTGGTCATGATCCCTCATCAAGTCATGTTGACAGTACAAAAACCCCTTTGGAGCGAGTAACAGAGTAAATATTACTGGTATGGAGTAAAAAGCCGTCTGGATTTAAACTGGCTTCACATCTCTGCAGAGATCCAGCTTCAGCCACAAACAGAACAACTGATGCTGCTGCAGCCATTTCAGAAATGACCACCAGTAAAGGACATCAACTGCTGTTTACCGATTAAACTTTGGTTTTATTGGATGTTTGTCCCAAACTAAGAACTGAATATTATTAATATTAAGAAGGTAAAACAGCGCCATCGTGCTGTTCGGTCTGAGTCTGGCCTGAAGTCTGAAGTCACGCGATTGACCAGAACCTCAGACTGAGCTCCACCCTGCGCATCCGTCAGCGCTGTTCAGTCTAACGGGCTCAGTTCTACTGCGTAACGGGTCGGTTCTGAACAATCATCAGTAACCAACATTACCGTGTGTT
>NW_007579368.1:62823-69808 GCF_000690725.1 Stegastes partitus | reverse complement strand
TGTTAGGCGTGTTCTTCGGTTTTAGAGATAGAAGACAATCTGTCTGATCTGTAACCAACTTCTCCAGCAGAGCAGCTTCATGTCAGTTTATTCAGTGTGGTGCAACGTGATTGACTGTATGGCTGGAGAGGAGCCGTGGTTTACACTTCGCCCTTTGGAGGTGAACAAACAGACCCTCATGTGTCTGATCCAGATGTGAGAGAACAACACAGTCTGACAGGAAACGCTACAAAGTCCTAAATATCAGTGTTCCTGGATTCCAGCTGGACAGTTCAGTCTGTAGGGTCCTGAGTGGAGCTCTTCTGTGGACAGTGTTTTATTGGTGCATTCTGGGATGTGAGGTTAAAGGTGAAACCTCTGATGGCCTCCAACTCCAGCTCCCATCCAGACACCAGCCACTGGACTGTGTTCTGCAGCATGCTGGTGTGTTGTGTTCTACGTTGCTGACCGGTGGACTCACAATGTCCATCTCCTGTTTTCACTGTAAATAGAAAGCAGTGAAAACTCTGTTATACCTGAACAACATCAGCAATCATCAGTTTAGTCACCTGAAAGAAACCTGGACCCATAAAGTCATGTGAACACAGTCTGGGTCAGAAACAGTTTCATGTTTAACCGTGTTGGTCGTCCTGGACAATATAACCGTCACCAGATGACAGACTTGCAGCAGTGGTAGCTTCATGGTCATGACATGGAGGTCAGACAACAATAGAACTACATGTAGATGGTGTTCCTGAGGCCTGGAGCAGCTCAGAGGAAACATCTGCTCAGGACAGTTAAAGACAGTGAAATGTTCAGACTGGATTTACATTTCAGATCCAGTCTGGGCTGATCATGGTTCCTGATGCTGTAATCTGATTACATACTCCTGATCCCATGTAATCTATTACTAGCCAACCCTGATTACTGCTCATCACACCTGATGAATCCACTGGTGACAGAAAGAGCAGCTGAGCTGTTCACAGATGAGTCCTGTAGGTTCAGACAGAACCAGAGCCAGAACCAGCAGCTCTGTGGTTAAACTGTTCTCATCTGGATGAACTTTAACTTCTCTCTTGGTTCTTCTGCAGCTCGGGTAAACATCACTGCTGATCTTGGACAGGATGTTACTCTGACCTGTAAATCTCCCAACAGCAACAAACCCATCACAGGTGTGGAGTGGACCAGACCTGAACTGTATCCAGAATATGTTCTTCTGTACCAAGATGGAAACTTGGATCCAGACCACCAGCATCCATCTTATAGGAACCGGGTGGATCTACAGGACAGACAGATGAAGGACGGAGATGTTTCTCTGGTTCTGAAGCATGTGAAGATGGAGGACACTGGAAGATATGATTGCCATGTTTTCCAGAGTGAAACAGACCGCTGGAGGAGAGACAGTCTGGCAGTTCAACCCACCAACAGCACCTACCTGGAAGTTCAGCAACCAAGTGAGTTTGTGTCCACAGTTCAGTTTGTGTCTCTAATGAAGCTGCTTCGTCTCAGATCACTTGTTTGTGGTTTGTAAAGATGTTGCTGATGAAACTTTGTAGAAAACAGCTGCTCTGACTGATGTTCAGACATCTGATACTCTGATACCTCTGTCTGATCTGCAGGAGGCACTGAAGGAGGAGATCAAAAAGGAGACAAGAATAGAGGGAACATGGATGGAATCAGTGTAGGACGTCTTGGATCGGTGGTTGTGATTCTTTTTGCTGTCATTTCTTCTGGTGGTTTTCTGATCTGACAGTGATGTTACCAGTCCCTGAGTCAGCAGCAGAACAAGCTGTGAATGAGGACAGAACAGAGTGAGACTGAATCCAGGTCTGCACCAACCTGCTTGTCTGTCAATAAATCTGCTCCAAAGCTTTGCTGGTTACAATCTTAAGAAATGTTCTGGATGTAAAGTGTTCTGGTTCAGATGGGATCAGAACCAGATAGAAAAGTTCTGATTGTACCGAATGAACCACAACCGATGGAAGTGTTTGAATGTTTTAGCTGTTAGCAGCTGTGATGATGTTCTGAACTGTTCTACTGGATCAAGCTGCAGCTGATCTGATGTGTTTTATGTGATTTATATATTTTCTATATTTTTCTACAATGCCTGCAGGTCTGTGCATTTCTCTGTTAGATCTCCGTCTAACTCTAAATATGTTTTTTGTATTTTATTCTCGCTATGTGCTTATTTCACAGCAATAAATGACAGAAGTGAAGCTGAATGAAGCTGATGGTTTTTATTTCTTTCTCTCATGAAGTGAACAGAAGTTAAACTGATGTGATGACCAGATTCTTTATGAAGTGTTTGAATGTTTTAGCTGTAACTGACCCAGTTGGACCCAAACCGTCTGAACCTTCCTGTAACTACAACCAACAGAACAACACACACTGGACCGACTTCACTGTCACTACACAACACCAGTAGATCATGGCTCTGCTGCTCTTGTCTCTGGGTGGTTTCAACACAACAAAGCTTGTTCTCTTTCATTGTTTTATCTCCAGAGACTGTAGGATCCAGTAGAGCCAGCTGAGCATCACATCAGGGAGACAGAAGGACATCCAGTCAGCTTCGTCTCTGTGTCGTATCTCGCAGTAACAGGAGTATCCTCCCACTGTGACCAGTCATTATCATTAGACCTGGTCAGAAAACTACCAGCTGTCCCTCACAGCAGCTAAACCTGACTCCATGTGTCTGTCATCAGTGTGAACTTGACTAACTGAACATTTAAACAGCGTCTGAAGAGTCTCTTGTCCTTGTGTTCTGTGTGAACAGGAAGGGTCTCTCATGTGTTTCATCACATTGAGGTTGTTCTAGTTCCCCCATAGACTCTGATTACTGGCTGTGAAACATCCACATCGTAGTTTAACTGAACTTCCTGCTGCTCTGCAGAATCTGTTTCTACAACCAGAGACTTCAGAGAATCTTCCAGCAGTTTGTCTGAATGCAGATCACGTCAGCCTCTGTAGAGACCTTGATAAAGTCTGACCTTATCGGTTTCCTCTGTTGGCAGCATCAGGGAGACATTCTCCCTCTTCCTGCAACTCAATTCCAGCATTTGAACACAAAGAGGAAGAAGCAGTTTCCTGTTCTCAGACCACATTAACTGTGAAAAACAGCTCAGGATTGAGACATAAACTAACTCCACTAACGACAAATTAAAACTCAGAGCAGACAACAACCTCTGCAGCCTCATTAAACTGTTTAGAAATTCAAATATGGATGCAAATCTCTGGTTAAAGTCAGCCTGTTGACTCTCTGTCCTTCTGTTGCCTCAGGACTCAGACTGTTTGCAGACTTAGTCCTGACAGTGAAGCACAGAGGTGACATGAAATGGTCCTGCATGAGTGCAAAAGGTGTTGGGGAGACAAACACCCTGCTGGTCAACTCAGGAGTAATCTGATACCTGGAAGGTCAAACCACTTGCTATCGTTTGACATTTAAATGAGTACACACCTACAAGCTCGGTAGCGTCAGCATCGTGACGTGAAACTCGGTGGTGGCAGCATCATGATGTGAAGCACGGTGGTTTCAGCATCATGATGTGAAGCACGGTGGTGGCAGCATCAGGATTGAAGCACAGTGGTTTCAGCATCATGACGTGAAGCACAGTGGCGGCAGCGTCATGACGTGAAGCACGGTGGTGGCAGCATCATGATCTTTCTACACTCACAACAAGCCAGCAGACATCCAGGCAACATGCTGAAGTGCAAACGCACATTTACCATAGACTGAAGAAGTATTTCTTCTACAGTCTATGGCCTTTACTGATGAGTTGCAGGAGAAATTCTCCATAACCGTCCTGGTCGGGACAGTGGGATGCTGCGGTCACCGTGTGTGAACCCGGCACAAGGGTTTGGGTGTCCAGTGATCTTAAAGCTCACACAGACATCGAAAAACATCAAAAAGCTGCGAGGTGACACTGGTTCAAGTCGACGGAGTCCTCGTTAGACCCAGAAACACAGAGGATGCTGTGAATGCAGCAGAGGCTGCCTCTGCACATTGTGACACCACCAGAAGGTCAACAGTGGCCGCATTGAGGCCGGTGTTGCAACGTCCTCTCTTGTTGAAGCTGCACGTAAAGCACTGAATGAAACCCAGTGTTGTGGTGTTTGTACAGAAGGCTGTAACCAGCAGTGAAAGTATTCCCCATCGTAATCCAGTGCTTTGACTGGAAGAAGGGCGGTGTGCAGACAGAAGTAATGGAGGTGAAAGACACCTAATGAGACAGCAGAACCACTGGGACACTGCAACAAGCTGTTTTTTGTTGGTTTTTGTAGGTTTGTGAGAGCTGTTTCTGCTACAGTTGGACTGCTAGTATAGCAGAGGTATTCTTTAGTGATTTATTATTCATTTATTTTTTCTAATACAGAACACACATTATTTCTATCATAATAAAACATGTTGAGTAACCTCTGAGAAGCCTGTCTGAATCTGTGTCGTTGGTTTAGATAGCATCTGGTGATATAACACTAATGAACACAAAGAGACAAAAAAGGTAAGAGGAAGACACACAACACGAGTTTAAAGACACACACATGTCCACAAAGACACACAAATGACTGCAGAGGTGACAAAATCACTCCTTTCTCCCTACAGGTAACCTGGAGCCCCAGCCCCGCCCCTTGTCTTGGCCCCGCCCCCTCCCTCCACCCTGTGATCAGGCTGCTCCTCCACCTGGTGGTGTTCTGTCCATACTTCATCTCTACTGGCCTCATGGTGTCTTTGACGCAGAGCTACAGGTAACACTGATCAATCACTGACCTGTCTATCAATCAATCAGTCGATCAATGAACTGCTGCCTCACCACCTGTACTCTGCTCCTGCTGTCTTAAAGCTTTAGAGCTTTAGCCCTCTGGAGGCCCTGGAGGCTTCCAGCTGCTTCACACACGTGTGGTAGGACTCCACCAAGTCCCCTCCCACGCTGAGGGAGGAAAGCTCACATCCAGCTTTTGCTGTATTGACATTAGTTATTGTTATGGGCTTACATTTTCTTACATTCTCTGACAAGTTCTAAATGCTTTGGGACATCCATGCTAATGATTACGTACTACTAAACGTTCTCTAATGAAGGGAAATGTGTGTAGCGTTACATCGATCAACCAATGAGCAACCAGCTTTCTGAAATAGCTCAAAGGTGCATCTCATGAACCATCAACTGGCAAGTACACATATATATATACACTACATATACAGCCGGAGCACAACACTATGTCACAGTGTCTGACAACGGAAGGACAAGGACCTGGATGGGTCAACAGCCAGACAGAAGAAGAGGAAGAGGAGTGAGGCTGTGTGAAGGAGGAGTTGGGAGGCAGAACAGAGGAAGAGCAGAAGAGGTCGAGGACATGTACGTGATTAAATAAGAGCCACACTTGTAGACCATGTTGTCAATAATGGGCCTCCAGTGGCCGAGGCTGGTCGAAGGGTGCAGATAAAAGTTGGAAGAACAGCTGTTACCTCCATCATTCAGAGCTTTCCGTCGACAAAACAGGTATGTAATCTAACAATAGGCACTGTCCTGTCATACTGTATACTGTCTGTAATGCTTCATACGATATCACAGTATTCCACCTGCATTCCACCTGGTCCGTACGGTAGAGCGTCTTGTCACCTCTTTAGACGCTCTCTACAGGGACCTCTTCCCTGAACAAGAGAGGGCTCAGACTGGAGAAGACTCGCCAAAGTGTGTGACGGTTTGGGACAATGTCAGTTTCCATCATCATCATCATCATCTACTACCCACAACAGGATGCTGATGGAGGTCCTCTCACCCTGCTCCCCATTCCTTCACCCCATTGTGAACCTGGTCCAGTCTCCTGCAGTCAGCCTCCCACATACACTGAGGTGTAACTCACAGTTTATGTCATCAGCCATAGTTTACATCAGAACATCCCTCCAGAGTTCACTGTTATCCTGACACCATGACTGAACACTGTGACTGTCTGATCCGTACACACTGACACAAGGACTGGTGGTTCTGATGCCACCGACATGTTCAATGACAGATGTTTAGTTCTGAGAGATGAACTAAGGATTTAGAGCCAGTGACTGCCTTCTGCAGCAAATCCATGGTGTGTCACTATTCATATGAACTGTTTTGGAAATGTCGAGGATGATTCCAGAGATGTACCGAAGCGCCTAAGAAAACCTGTAATTATGCTTCAGTCTGCATTTTTTATGTGTTTTTGCAGCTTCTCCTTCGTGTCTTTGGTGTTGCTTTTATCCAGTATTACCATTTAAACTCCTCACAGTGGTTCAGGACTACATATGAGAAATATCTAAAGGTGTTCACGCTGACTTTATCGATCTGAGTTCTGTTCTAATGTTGGTTCTTTACAGCATTGAACACGGCAGGGCTGCAGCTGTCAGAACAGAGCAGAGCATGAACAGATCAGCTTTAACGACGGTCAGATCTACGACGTCCTCATGATCTGGAGAAGATACCGACGATTCAGTCTGCAGTGTTTGGCTGCTTCCTGTGACGGGCTGCTCTGAGACAGATTATAAACCTACTTCCTGCAGTTGTTAGGTAATGTGAAGCCAGAAAACTCAAAGATACTGTGGATGTGTTGAACCTGCTCCGTACTCCAGCCCCCAGGTGTCAACCCAGGTGTCCGTGAAACACCAGCTGTGGTTGCTCCAATAATGTGAAGTTTGCAGTTGTGAAGATAGATATGTCCCAGGCCAGCAGCAGCCAGAGAACAATGAATGCACCATATTCTGTAGGCTCATTATGTGTGTTGCTGTCCTGTTAACTCTGCATCTACAGAAAGGAAACGTTAATGTCCAGTTGTACGACCCTGCATGCTCCGGCCTGCAACCACTGGTCTGACTGCTGAAGCTCAGCTGGCATCCAAACCCTTTCCTCCCCAAGTCTCGATGCAGCAGCGGGTGTCATGTCACCTGAGATTCAGGCTCACAGCAGCGTCGCTCCTCCACTTGGGCCTCTGTGCAGGTGAGATGCCAGCGCATGCGTCATGCTCGCAGCGCTGTTTACTTTAATGT
>NW_007579368.1:59641-62282 GCF_000690725.1 Stegastes partitus | reverse complement strand
GGCGATTAGAGCATCCGTAGGCTGCACAAAAGTCTGGCATCTTCACTCAGCAACTTCCTGTAGGAATCATACTCAGCACAGTTGTTCCTGAGTGTAAAACAATGGAGCTCAACGGCTCGTCAGATGCAGACTTTAAAAGTTCGAAACAGTAAAAAACAGATTAAAAAAACTTCCTTGGCATCTCCATCGTATTCATGCTAATCTAGTACAACTACGTGAATATAATAATGCTAAAAATATAGAAGACAAAATAAAGAAAATAGCTAAAAATATAGAAAGTAGGTAGGAGCTGCTGCAGCTGGCTGCCACTCTCATGGCCAGCATCAATTTGTATTTTAATTATTTTGTATTTTATTTGTATTTTAGTAATTTGAATTGTAGCCACGTTAATAACATTTGTGAGAAACCAAACCGTCAAGATTTCAGTGAGATAAGTGTATTTACGTTTGTGCAGGTCACTCACCTTCCTTCACGTACCACAGGTTCTGCCAGAGAGCTTACCCGTGGCAAGATGGCCGCCGGTGATGCCGTTGGAGACTCCGCCTTAAGATATCTAGCCTTTATTATACATATCTATGCCCTCCATCATCCCAATGCAAAAAAAAAGTATTCTGTGGGGTATATTGGCCACATCTAGAATTTTTGTTCTTGGAGGAACTGGTCAGGGAAAATGGATTGAGGTCAGTTGATGACATAATGAGTGAATAATCTTCGTCAAAGGATTTACATTTTTTTTAACTGATCAAGCACTGTATTCTATGTTCTTATACTAAGGCGACCGCTGGGGTTAAAGCAAATAGGAAAGTGCCAAAAACTGCAGTTCCTCAAATGGCCACTCGAGGCTGGCTCCAAAAGCTAGTCAATTCCCATCAACATCCATGTTAAAATTTCAGAAATAAATGTGTTTACAGCCTCATACAAAATACAGTTTTGGTCTCTATAGCTGGTTCCCTCAGTTGTGACAACTGTCCAGGGGTGAATTTTTACATAACTCCTCCTTTCAAATTGCATTAAGGCTTAAAGTTTTGCAGAATTCAGTGTGTGCCCTTTTGGAAGAGCCAGGTATGCATCATCAAAGGGAAGTCCACCTTTCTCGTCCAACTCCATGTCTTTGTTCATTTATGGATTAGTCACTAATTAGGAGGAGTGGGGCAAACTGGTGACAACCAGAACTACTACACTGAAACTCAAAAGTGGCCTTCTTTATAGTGGGGTTGTCCCAATTTATGTAAAGTCATTGATAATCACCACAAAAATGGAATTGTGCGTGTTTTCTGTTGCTTCAGTGCTGTTGATCTGACAGAGAAACACAATAATTTATGAAATGGATTTATTCATGTTCAAATATGTATTCAAACGTGAGTAGATGTAAGACTGAGATTGTGAAATTGAGGTGTTGTCTTTAAAACAATGCAACATTTATGACAGCTATTTAAAAACACTTAGCTTGTAGATATGGTTCGAGGACACCACAAACCACAACCAGTTGCAGAAATGCAACCCTTTTTTTTTTTTTTAAACAACGCTTACAGGAAACAGAGCCTCAGGGGTGTGGTGGTGTTAATCATATCAGCCCAGTCACAGTGCAAAACAAGAGTTGAACAAGTGCAGGTTAGATTGTAGTGAAAGATTTTTATTAGTCACATGATCATACAATATGGGCAGTAAAAAGCAAAAAGAAGCTCGTGTAAGACAGTGGTGTGCCGTCAGGGCCAGCAAGGCTTTCTCTGCTGGCCTAACCTCTATCAGAATCACTGGCTTTTGTTGTAATATTTTCCCATTATTCTTTTTACATTATTCCCAATAGTCTATTCTCTTGATGCTTCCAGCAGTGTATGTTTATCCCATCATATTTCAGCCATCATGTGTTACGAGGCTCAAAGAAATCTGCCCTGAGGTCTTTAAAATCAAAAGTGTAGGCCCCTGTAGCTTAGAATGAACTGCAATGAAACTGTTGCTTTAACCAATCAGAGTGCGAGCTGGTGGTCCAGGGCCATCTACCAGGCGTACAATAACGTCAGCACTTTCACGTCCTCTGATTGGATGGTCAGAGAGCTTAGTCAAAGCTAGCGACTCGTATCTGGAGTGACCTACACAAGCTAAAACTTTATCATAAAAGTATTATTTTTATTTTTTTAAGTGAAGCGAGTGGACATTCTCAGCCCTACAGCAAATTAAAAACTTCTGCCAGAAACAAGACTGGACAGGCCAGACTTTCAGCATTAGCCTCTATGGCGATAAAACAGGACTAATGTTGGAAACGAAATGCACGGATTGCCTGCTCAACAGAGTAATTGAACTCTTTGTGAGGAAAGAAAGGAGGATGTAGTTTGTGTTCAAATTTTACAAGTTTTGGTGAGTAAAATACACTGCTCAAAACAATAAAGGGAACACTAAGATAACACGTCCGAGATCTCAATGAATGAAATACTCCAGCTGAGAATCTTTATTCATTACATAGTGAACTGTGTTGAGAACAAAATAACATAAAAATGATCAATGTAAATCAAAATTATTATCCCATGGAGGTCTGGATTTGGAATCATACTCAAAATAAAAGTGGAAAATCACATTACAGGCTGATCCAACTTCAGTGGAAATTCCTCAAGACAAGTCAACATGAGGCTCAGAAGTGTGTGTG
>NW_007579368.1:48498-58826 GCF_000690725.1 Stegastes partitus | reverse complement strand
CATTTTATTGATGCTCCTGTTAGATGTGATGTATGTGGTGCAGGTGTAGCTGCAGTTAATGGAGACTTGTTGAATTGTTTTAACTGGGTTTCTAGTAATGACATTCATCCTCGCTATATGAGATGCAACGTCCTGTTATGCTGCCTTTCTGCATAACACTGATGGTTTGTAAAGCTGGGGTGTCACAATGACGGTGTTGAGAGGTGGTTTGATTCAGGTAGGACACCACTGAAGGCCTAGGAGTAAAATGCATGGCCCGCCACTGATGTAAGGCATGTGAGTGTTAACATCTGTTTTACTGCAGAGGGCAGCATTTGTCTGTAAAGGGGGTTCTGCAGTCATAACACAGGAATATGCAGCAATCTTAATTTGTAAATCATATGTTTAATTGTTTTTTTGGACAGTAATTCTGCTGCTAAATGCTTCTTGCGATCAAAATGTACACTCAGGTGTAACATGTAATTGGATCTCCAAAGGTTTGTATGATACACAATGCTGTACACCGTATATTTATTATTATTATATATTTTTTAAAGTAAAATTGTAATGACTTACTATGTAATTTGCACTTACTAGCTGCTAATAGCTTATTGTAATTTACTTTCATTGTCTTACTCGACTGTTGAGTGTTCCACATTATGAGTAAAAACACTGAATTACGTTTCAACATTTGTATGAGGATATCAGGGCTACAACAAACAGGTATGTTAATCGTCAGTGAATGCTATTTTCGTGATTAGTCGTTGTAAAAAAAAAAAAAATGTCAGCCTTTGTTTCCTGAAGCCCCAGATGACCTCCTCATCTGTCTCATTTTGTTCACTCATTATATATTCAAACATTCAGCTTGCTGTCACAGAGGAGGAAAGCAATCAGGAAACAAGAAAAAAGTGGGGATTGATTAAAAACATCAGTTGCCATCAACTTGTACCCTTTTTTTCTTTTCTTTTTTCTACACACAGACAGGAAGTTGTATTTTTCCCCTTTTGTGCATCCTTAACAGAAAGAGGAAGTTTTCTGTCACCAGCTGAGTGCGTTTCACATGCAGCGCCTCGACTGCTCAGCCTGCGAGCTGTGAGCACAGCATTTGTTTCTGCCATGGACGTCTACCGGGAGGCTGTGCATTATCTGGAGTCACAACGTGTACCAGGTGGGTGGGAAATGTCATATCTACTTGTTTTCTTTTGTAAAAATCTTCACAATCTCTGCTCGAATTGTGCAAGTAACACTTTATTGAAGAGGAAGAGACTCAGATATGGGCTCTTACTTGACATTGGTCACTCATACATGCTAACTGTCTGTTGTAGTGGAAGCAGAGACAGATGTCTTGGAAGAGGATGTTTTCCGGGATGAAGCAGAGCCTTGCCTTCTTTCTCCTCTTCACCCTGAGAGTATAGACTTCCCCGACACCCCCGTGAGTTCACATTTCATCATCATCACTAATATCACTCAGAAGGCTCTCTACGGTTTCTTGTTCTCACTAGTCTGCGGGTTTTATTATTTTCATGACAGCAAGAAGAAAAGGAAACCAATGAATACATGTGAAGATTTACCATAAAACCTTTATGATAACAAGTGTTCAAGCTACACCTTATAGTTTGCAAGAGTTCTTCAACCTATCTATTGACCTACTTATATTTTAGTGAATATGAAAGGAAACCACAAAGCACAAGAAGCAGTCAGTGACGCTGAGCTCACGTTTCTGCTGTGACTCTGTGAGGCTGTGTTTAGCTAAATGGTAACATCAGCATGTAACTGTAACATGCCTTCAGTCGCGTGGGTTGACTGATGTTAGGCAGGTTTCATATGTACGAGGACAGGTCAAAAACACAACATTTCTTTACATATCCAGACAACCCAACATCTCACTAGTTCAAACATATCATGTTTACTTGTCACAACACATTTGTGTGGCCCTCAGAGACATTGGAAGTTGAGGACCATCAAGCAATGATGGAAAACCAAAATTTTGAATTTAGGGCAGTCATAAAGTTCCTTACAAAAGGCTGTCTGAGGTATATGGTGATATTAGTCCTGCCTCCAGCCTACAGTTCAGATCTGACCCTCATTTATTACTACCTGTTTAGACATTTGAAATCACATTTGTGTGGACCAGATTTCCTGATGAGGTTCGCGTCCCAGTGGGGGCACCGGAATCTTTCTGCGTGGAGTTTGCATGTTCTCCCCGTGCAGCGTGGGTTCTCTCCGAGTTCTCCGACTTCGTCCCACAAGGTCCAAAAACATGTTGAGGTTAATTGGTGATTCTAAATTGTCCGTAGGTGTGAATGTGAGTGTGCTTGGTTGTCTGTCTCTAAGTGTAGCCCTGCGATAGACTGGTGACCTGTCCAGGGTGTCCCCTGCCTTCACCCTGAGTCAGCTGGGATAGACTCCAGCCCCCCCGTGACCCTAATGAGGATTAAGTGGTGTATAGATAATGGATGGATGGATGAATGGAAATTTCCTGATGATGATGAGCTCAAGGCTGCCATAGAGGCATGGTTTGAGAAACAAAACTGAAGACTTTAGGTATAGACAGTCTGAAGGAAAATGGGCTAGGTGCAATGGCGTAAATTGAAAAATAATAGTACAATGCATGATCTGCTGCTGCAATATATACCTCGTTATACAAACTTTTTGACCTCTGCTTGTACTGTACGCGATCTTTGTTTAGCTAGTTTGCAGAATACCAAACCAGGGCATCACAGAAATTTAAATTTCAATGACAATGATGACACGGATGGAAAAGCTCTGTTTACCACATTGGATGAAAGAGATACAGAAAGGACCATAAAGCAGCAAAATGAGGACATATCTTATGTCTAATTTATTGACAAAAGAGTTGAACTACTGAAGTACTGCACAACTGAAATCGCAGATTGTAAAACACAATGACTAGAAAACAAATCTACATAGAAATGAATGAAAACGGTGAAATAATAGGGGGAAAAAATCGATAACACAATAAAACATGCAATCAGAGTGTCAAGCTTTTCTCGAATTGAACGCCGCTGAAAACAGGTGTGTCATCAGCTGTGACTTTAAAGTTTCTTACATGACACATCAGGTTGTTCCAGAGATTAGGAGCAGCCACTATGACGGCTTGATCGCCTCTACTTTTTAGCCTAGATCTCAGAATGTACAATCATTATGTTTGCCTTGACAGAGACATATACAGTGTGTTATCCACATGTTGTGTATGGGGTCAGTCGGACCCCAGAGAGGTTTGAGTCTGTGGCCTTTTCACATGTCAACCCATTTTGCAGTATCTCAGCTGTCTGACAGTAACACTGGTTCTGACGCCAACCGTGACCTTTTGTTGAATGATGCAGACATTGTGCAGCCTGGACGAGATGCTGGAGAGAAGGCTTGTGGTCCTGAAAGGCATCCTGGAGAGTGAGGAGGTTTATCTCAGAGAGCTGGACGCCCTGCTGACGGTAACACACACAGAAACCTGAAAGAAACACAACAAACAGGCGTATTTATAACACAGAAGAAGTGTGTCAGCACTCGATCTGCAGACTGAAGCAGGAAAGCCCTGTTGATATAAATATTGCCAGCCTTCTGTTTAACTTTCGTTTTGTCGTGCAACTATAACCACACTTGTACAAGTCATTTACCCTTCAAGGACATATTATTTTATTTCTCATGATCATACCAAAGCTCATTCTGTTGTTCTGTTTAATGCATCTGAACATTAGTGGTTATTACATGTTTTTCTGCCAGCATTATATAAGAGTATGTCCAGCACTCACATTCAGTGTCTTCATTGTTCAGCTTCCGTTTTTTAAAGTGGTTAATATTGTTCTGCATTACGGATAAGGTTCCCCTTTTTCACAAAAGACTGTTACATCTCTCATGTCTGCAGTTATTGTGAAGCTACAGTCAGATTGGCGTGGCTAAACATAGAGGCTGTAAATAAAGGGACACCATTAGTTCCAGTTAAAGGTGCATAAAACCCATAATTATACACTTGGACTTTTTCTAAATAAAACAACCATTATATAACACGTTAATTAGCAAACTTCAGAGGTGCCTGTTACCTCGACTAAACCAGTGTTTATGCCAAACGAAGCTAACCAAATGCTAGCTGTAGCTTCACACGAACTCTACAGATTTAAAAAGAAAGATTTTAGGCAAACAGTTGTGTTTAACCTTTGTAAGCTAAGATTTGTAGCAAAAATAACTTTGTGGTGGACTTCTGGCTAACTTTGTGGAAAACGTCATCCGTTAGCTGACACAGTTAAAAGTTTAGCACACGTGAAAAATTGCGGCCGCAAACCACTGCTGAACGTGTTCGTCAGTGATAATAGAGTCTCATTATTGCCAGAAGTTTTTGGCGACCTTTTAATGATTGTCTTTTCTACAAAACATCCACAAATTTGCTGCTAACATCTTGCATTTGTAAATCTTTTTCAAAAAGAAGTTAACAACACTATTCCTTTAGATGCCAAACTAATTCTGAACAGAAATCGTATTACTGTCTCAGCTGCTCGTCAATAAGAGCAAAATAAATGTTCAAATTTATTAGATTTAGGTTGAGTTCTGACAACTAGATGTGATGTGAGGGTCTTGACATTTGGGGCTTTGCCCAGCCCAGAAAAAAAATAGGTTTTAACCTAATAGTTGCACTGATTTGTAGTTATTTCAGAGGAAAATACATGTAAAATGCATACAAAATGTGAGACTCTGCACTCTAGGCAGGTCATCCAATTTTCTTTCAGTGCTTGGCCAAAGATCCATATTATTTTACGGCGAGTACAGGCTCATTTAATGATGATGATTTACAGTGCTATAGTCATGTGGGAAGTTTGCCTGCTGAAAAAAAAGGTTTTCAAAACACTGAACTACACAAAAGTTGCCAGTTTGAATGAAATTGGTAAAGCCTAGTATATGGGTTAACAATTCTCCGTAATCTAGTGATCCAACATAATAATAATAATGATAACTCCACCATCAACTTCTCTTTCACCCATAAACTCTTTGTTAAAGCTTCTTAAATCTGAAGACTTTTATTCTTGTCTTAGTGAGTTAGTTGACCGACTACCACCAGATGCCAACAGTGACAGACCCTGTAAATGATGCGCCGCTCTCTTGCGCATGAGCATACAAAATGCACCATTGCAAAGAAAAGTGAAGTAAATCTGCTGCTTGAATGACACACAGAGGAACCAAAACGCTTTTCTTCAAGGGGTTTAATGCATGACCCGAATGGCACGTGAGTAGATCCAGGGCCGCTTATATTTGGAGCTGTTCAGGGCAATAACCTCGGACACCCAGGCCTAATGATGCCACATCTGTTTACAGTAGCAATACATGGTATTTAAAGCAGGAAGTAATGGTGCAATAACGAGTTCCTGGGATTTTTCTGGTCATTTCTTCTTTCTGTTTTCTCTGCCAATAATAGCAAAACCTCATTTCCCTTTTTTCTTGAAGTTGTAACTCCTGGAACAACAAAAGCAAAGCAAAAACATGAATGTGAGAAATAAAATCAAATTCCATGCATCGTCCGGTTTGTATTCAGGAGAGGTTGCTGCATTATGTCTATGCCGTGTGCTCATTGTTGTGCACATATCATTGTCTAGTTGGGGTTTGAGTGCATGCATCAAAGTTAAGAGGATGTTGAAATACATATGAGTGGTGAAGGAAATGTGAACTGTGCACTTGATTCACACGTTTGTGTCTTTGTCACTTCACCACAGTCTGTTCTCAGTTTTTATTTTCAGCCTTTACCCACCATCATGTTCTTGTCACCTACATTGGCTGACCTTTAGCTTTGTTTGTACAGTTCAGTTCTTCTACTTTTATGTTTCTCTCCAGCCCATGAAGGCTCTGAGGGCCTCGGCTGGGACCTCCCAGCCAGTTCTGTCCAGTCAGCAGGTCCAGACTGTTTTCTATCAGGTGCCGGAGCTCAGAGACGTGCACCAAAGCTTTTACTCAGGCCTGAAGGCCCGACTGAGCACTCAGGCTGAGTTTGAGCTAAAAGTGGGGGACCTGTTTCTGAAAATGGTAAGTTTGCTGCTGTTTTTGTGTTTCTATCCTATACCACGTCTCAGTTTTAAGAATCTAGTTTGAAAAAAAAAAAAAAAAGAAGAGGCACAAACTATCACAACACTTCCTCCTTTTTCTTGTTTCATACTGACTGCGTAAAGCTTGAAACACATGGGGCTTTTTGAGCCTTTAATCCATGAAAATCAGTGTTATTTTCAGAGAGTAAAAGTTGCACAATTCAATCTTTAATAGATATGTGTAGCACAAAGGAAAGCTGCTTTTTCTTTTTAAATCTTTTTTTCCAACTTTGTGATATTTACTAAAATTTGAATTTAAAAAAAAAGGTTTAGGTGTAAAAAATGTGTTATTGTAATCATATGAAAGTCTAAATTTAGTAGTTTAGCGGTCTGTGAAGTGACTGCTGGTTAATGTCGTGTAAATTCAGATTTATTTATATAACGCAGTTCACAACATACGTCATCTCACAGCGCTTAACATAGTACAGTGAAGATCTTTTGAAGTAAAACAGAGAAGCCAACAATCCAAAGTTGCCTTTAGACTCCCTCTGAGCAAGCGGTCGGCAACGGTGGGAAGGAACCAGAAAAACCGCCCCAACGGGAGGGGGAACAGTTCTCTGATACAGGAAAATATGAAAATGAGTGCAGCTTTATCGGTAATTCAACTGTATTAAAAAGCACTAAAAATAAGTGAGAACAGGAAGCCGGAGAGAAGCAACCAGATGTAAACACTGGCCAAGCTTAGGTTGCACTGAAGCACATCAGCGCAGCATGAAAACAAAGAGGCCAGAGGAACTGCAGTGGCAATCATATCATAATTTCACAGCTTTTATTTTACAAGTTTTTAGGACATGCAAAAAACAACAGAAAACTATTTTCACCATGTGAGATATTTTATTTCTTTTGTCTTGGAAGCACATCTATCAGGACAATGAGTCTTGCCAGCATCAGAGCATCTCCTCTAGTTAGGGTCATGTTGCCAAGGAAACAATGACATCATCTGCAAACGTGTTTTTAAATTTGTGAATGAAATGTACAACTGCAACAAATAGCATTTTTAAAGAGAATGTGTGAACATTTTTATGCAACACACATCAAATAATTGTAGGAAGAGAAGCACAGCTTCAAAATATTTACGTTTTTGAGTTTCTCTGTCTGGAATGTGCTTCACCCGCCTCCACCCACTGTGCTGCTTCTTGTAGGTGAACCAGATCGGTCTGTACGGTGGTTTCATTGAAAACTATGAAAAGGCCGTCGAAGTCGTTAGGAAGTGCACACACTCTGATCCTCGCTTCCGAACTCTGGCCCAGGTACTAATAACTCTGCATCTCCAGAACACAATGAATGCATGATTACCCATCTAGCAAGCTGCATCAGGTGCCACTTTATCCATTGCTTTTTCCAGAGCATGATGTCTAACAACGGTGCAGACAAAACTAAATACACATTTGAAGGTACTTATTCTAAACGCATGTTTTTACTGAATACATTTGTGGCCTTCAGTATCTAACGGCTGTCTTTGTCTTTGCAGCTCTCCTGTATAAGCCTTTGGATAGAGTCACCAAGACCACATTAGTGCTGCGTGTGAGAAAACTTCTGGATTATTTCATTAATGTAGAATTTCTCTATTGTTCATTTCAGTTCCTAAAAAAAAAAATCAAGCTTCACTCTTAGAGCTGCAACTGTCTTTCTGTGCTTTTCGCTTTTTTTTGCATCAATAATTTGATAAATAGCGTCTCATGAAGTGCAATTGGAACGCCGAGCAACGATCTGTTTCTCATTTGTTTTCATCTTTCATTCTCTGACTTGGGAACCTCTCTGTGGTCTCGTAGGACCTGCTGAAGACGACACCAGAGGAACACAGAGATTACGTAGCCTTGCAAGAAGCTCTGAGATTGTCTCGCAGCTTCCTGTCTGGTGTCAATGAGAGTTCACAGAGTAGACGGGAGGTTACTCTCAGTCACGGCATGGTAAGTCCTGTGTTGTTCAAAGTCTGCCCAGGTGCACATGGAGAAGTGGTAATTTGCATATGCAGCTATCCCCACTGATCCCATCCTCCTCATAATATGAGCCCATGGAATATAATGTGTCTGTGTGTGTTCTCTCAGAGACGTCAGCTGATGCGTGATGGCTTTGTAGTGGATGTGAGTGACGGGGAACGCAGCCTGCGTCACCTCTTCCTGTACACCGACCTACTGCTGTGCACTAGATTCAAACATGCAAACAGAGGGTGAGTGCAAGACAGAGCGCTGGGGCTTGTGGGAAATGTGGTTAAGACTGTTAGCAATTAGCAGAAACGAAACTGTATGGACAGTATTCAACTGCTTTGTTGTCATCTGTTAACCATATTTTTAAAAAATTGTGCACTAAAAATATATTTGACCAAACGTGTTTTTCATCCAGGAAGCAGGACCAGTACAGGTTTGGCTGGTATCTGCCTCTTGCCGGTCTCAGACTTCGTTGGGTTTCAGACCAGGAACGACCATCTGACGTGAACATCCGCTTACACTCCATAAGAACCAAAATGTACCTCCTACACCGGCAGCTACGACAACATGCGGTGCGTTTTAAAAAGACACAGACCCACAGAGGTTTTTTTTTTTTTTTTTTTAACAGATGAGTGAAATATTAATTCATGTCTTTATATACAGAAGGGCTCCAGGGGCCTGGCTGTGCCAGCTCGTAGCAGGAAGAAGCTGGAACAAATGGAGCTGATGCTGCTCACACACTCTCCTCTTTACAGGCTGGAGCTGCACAGCCTCAGTGGAAAAGTATACAAACACACATCCTAATACGTTCAGTGCAGTTACAATCTTGAATAATAATTCTAAAATGATGTGTTTGTCTCACTGCAGAGCCACACTCTCCTCTTCTCCTCCCTGTTTGAATTAGAAGAATGGAGAGAAGCCATCCAAAAACTGACCACAGACAGTGAGTTCACAGCTTCAGGCTGCCATCATTGCTAGATTATGGCAAAAAAAAATCTTTGTTTTTGTTTTTTGTATGTTTTTGAACACAGACATATCATTTGTGCAAGGTTCAGACACAGCATTAAAACCACATACCTAATATTGTGTGGTCCCCCTTATGCAGCCAAAACAGCTCAGGCCATGTAGAGCACACAGGACCTCTGGGAGTATCCTGTGGTTTCTGGCATCAGGGCACTGAAAGCAGATCCTTTAGGTCTTGTGGGTTGCGAGGTGGGGCTTCAGTGGATTGGGCCTGCATCCCGAGGATGCTCAGTCAGATGAGAATCAGGGGAGTTTGGAGGCTCTTTGTTGTGGTTTTCGAACTGTTTCTGAGCAAGTTTTGCAGTGTGGTGCGGTGTTGGACAACGGTGTTGCTATGGGGTGTGTGCTTTGCCCCGAGGTTTCCAAACAGAACATAGCATAATGACAAGATTGCCAGTGTCATTCCCTTCCCCTGTCGGTTGATTTAATGTTGTGGCTGATCAATGCTTGTCATAAAAACATTAATTTAGCTTGTTCACATTTTTATTAGCCTCCATTAAAATACATTTCCTAATTCAAAGTGTAAAGGATTTAAAAGCACAAATAGTCTTGCAGCAGAATGTTATATTTGTTTCAAGAAAGTATTTACATTTCAATTTACATATCTCACTTCAATGCATCTTTTTTTTTAATGTTAACCTATCGGTCTGTAAGCTGGAGTATTAATTTATTAAAACCCTGCCATCACTAAGGAAGAAAAACACTGAGTTGTTTACACCCATTGTGTGACAGTTAGGTGTGAGAACGTAGCTGTGAAACGGGTCTCGTGGGTGAGAAGCAAACCCAAAATGTTGACAAGACTTTGTCCCGTTGTTGAAAGTGCTCACTTGCTATGTTCAAATAAATGCTGCCTCTTGATAAATGCACTTCAAGGTAGCGTGAGGTCATGTTGCTTCATTTCCACATGCAAAAACAAAAAGGGTAATAACAACTTGATACACTCTGGGGAAATGATTAACTGGGACAATCTGCACAGAGGCAGATGTCTTGTCTAGGAATGGGAAGCAGCTACTGTGGAAGATTTGATTACATCTCAGCCAATTCCAGCGAGGCTAACTGTACACAGCGGGCTAAGATTAGCCTCAACATTGGGTATTTTTGTTGCACGTCCATTGCCGACATCTGACGCAAGATTTGCGAACGTGTTTTCCACTCATTTGCATATGATATTTTTGTATTTTTTTGCCTGAAAAGTGTGATTGAAAAGAGTCTGGTTGGTTGATTATTGCAAAAGCTGACAACAGAAAATGCTTTAATGATTTTTAGCCAATGGCAGCAATGATGAGGTGATGCTAATGGAAATAAGTGTTTCTGG
>NW_007579368.1:46103-47476 GCF_000690725.1 Stegastes partitus | reverse complement strand
GAGCATACTTGGCATAACTTTGCATTTTTTGTTAAACATAGAGCCATAACCTTCAATACTTAGATATTTTTTCCACTGAATTTCAGTTTTCTGCTCAATAACTGTAAGCTGACTGGTGCCAGTAACTGCCATGTGTTTTCTTCCAGACATAGAAACCGTCCCTCCAGACCTGCTCACTCTCACAAGTGCATGTGCGAAACTGAGAATGACCCAGCAGCCGCCACTACACACCACTACTGCCGGTACAGACAAGCGCGTCTGTCTATCTGTCCTCTTGTCCTCACTGCAGAATCACTTCCTGTGTCTGACATTTAACACACTGACTGTGTGACGTTTTACTTTTGATCTCTTCACACTGTCCACAATCATTTTCAACATGTTTTTTTTTTCTCTTCATGTCTGTTCCGTATTATCTTTTACACTTTTTGCTCAGCCTGATTAAATAAAGTAACATTTTTGTCTCCGTCTGTCACCAGGAGAAGACGACAAGTCGCTATGTGGGACTCTGAGTGTGGCCATCCATTCTGCTTTTGGTTTACAGCAACCAGCTTGTATGTCAGTTTTTTGTTTTGTTTTTAATATTAAGCAACTTCAAATTACACAACAAAATTTTTAGCTTGAAAATCACATGGATTTAAATATGTACATTTGAGCAGAGATTAAGAACAATGGATGAGCAAATCCTTTATCTTAACAATGAGCTAAAGCTATTGGGTCATTATCTTTTTTTCCCCCCTCAGGTGTGTATGTGTGTGTGGAAGTAGACGGCTATGAGTTTTACGATAAACAGGCCCAGACACACTCTTCAGTCCACAGCCTCAACCCTCACTGGGACCAGGTTAGATCCAGTCTTATTAAATTAAAATGATTAGTTAGAATTGTCTCTAAACATGGAAATAATACTAACTGACATCAAAAGCAACATATGAGTGAATTTCTTGTGAGGATTTGTTAATCAGTTCAGGATCGTAAATGACTTCTGCATGTCTAGACAGCATCCGATATGATGTTGGACGTCACTACAACTCGGAGGATTAAGAATGTCTACTCTGCTGTCTGACCACGCTTTGAATGTTATCAGCGGCAGTGAAATCTACACTAATTCCAACTGTTAGCAAGGATTGAAAGGCTTAGAATGAGACATGAACTCGTATGTTGCAGCTTGAGGAAACTGAAGTCTGTCCTCTTCCTTACTTCAAACAGGAGCTGTCTTTCCAGGTAGACGGTGCACAGAACATGAACGTACTGTGCGTGAGTCAGTCGAATGGACAGAGTGACACAGTTCTGGGAAAAACTACTGTAAAGGTACAAAGACACTGAAGAATTTTACCATTTAGTATCCCTGAAGTTGGTATATGGAAGAATGTTTCCAA
>NW_007579368.1:0-44781 GCF_000690725.1 Stegastes partitus | reverse complement strand
AGCCCTTCTCCTGCAGCTCTTCCCTCTCCCTTCTTTGTTCTAAACTCCTCTAACGGTTCAAACATGCAAACTTCAAATCAAGAATACTTTGTGGCTTTACTGGGGTTCAAACTCTATTCTTCAGAATAAAAGTCTTGGCTGTGTCCGAAATCACCCCCTATACCCTTGCACCCTGCACCATAGGGCGTTCGCCATTTTGTAGGGCTGTCCGAATGTTAAGTTACAAATATTACACCCTATATAGTGCAAACAAAATATCCCACAATGCACCATGAAAAGTAGTGTACAGCTGATGGTCACTATGGACCATCATGCACTGCGGGAAAGGAAATGCAAATGAGACAAACGAGAAAACTGGTCATTAAAATGTAAGGAAGTTCCCGTTTATGTGTTGTTAGATTTTATTTTACCCGTTTCTTAGCAATGCAATAAACTGTAAATGTGATGTGTTTGCACTACGCTGCTACGGCGCAAATCACGGCGATGTAGTTAATAGCTCGAGTGGTGTAGATGGTAGATCTACTCTAGATAGTGAGTAGGGAGTGAGTGGATGATTTCGGACACAACCCTTCTCTCGTTGCACCATCACATCCTGAACTTCTTGTGGATTTTGCTACTGCTAAAGATGAAAAAGAAGGTGCAGGAGGTTAAACTACAATATGCTGAAAAGCTAGCATGGAGTTTTTGCCTAATAATGGCAACAAAACCCCACCTGCTCTGGCTTTAATCAATATTTTTATACTAATGAAAAGTTTTTTTTCCTGCTGTCATGTTGATTTCTCCATATTTTGTGTGTTTTATCAGCTGAAACCTGAAACCCTAAACAAGCGATGGAGAAGACAGACTCTCCATCTGGGCCAGGTGGAGGTGAATCTCTCCCTGAAATACTCTCCCCACCCGCTCGAGCCTCCCAGCTCCACAGCCCAACAACCGCCCGTCTTCTGCGTTTCCATCCAGAGCGTGGCACAGTAAGTCCCTGGCTGTTTCTACGGCTGACGTCGTCTGAGCTGGAAGTGCAACTGAAACCGAAAGCTGGACTTCAGTTGAGAGTTTTATTTCCCTTGCGTGCTATTTCGCACGGCCAGTTTTCCGGAAGAGAAGTGGTTTAATTTATGGGAGCGAGTGGGCTGAGGAGAAGCAGAAGTGTGGCAAGAGTGGGGTTTTAAAACAAGCCACGAATCAAACGTCCATAATAGCTATACAATAACTGTGCATTAATACTTGAAAGTTTCAATTCTCTGTCAGACAGGAGGGAGTGTTTGTTCCTCATGTGGTGCGGTGCTGTGTGGCCGAGGTGGAGAGCAGAGGCATGGCTGAGGTGGGGATCTACAGGATTTCAGGAACTGGCAGTGATATCAACATGCTCAAGGCTGCGTTCAACAGCAGTAAGAAAACACATGTTCAAATGTAGTGTAATTGAGACAGGCCAGGAACACTTGACACAACTTTCCTCCAACATAAACAGGCCAAAAGGCTAAAAAGGCCACAGTTTGGCTAAAAAAAAAAGTCTTTTAGTAGCTGCAATCCCTCATGTTGTGTTTTTGTCATGCATTCATAACACATCTGTGAGAAACTCTGTCAGCTGCTGGTCTCCGTATATATATATTGCATGGCATACTCGTGCATTTAGTTGAGGAGAGTGTATGCCAAAGAAGTTGCAGCATCACTGATCATAACTCTTCTCTGTCTGTTCCGCTCAGATCTGCGTGAAGCAGTGAGCAGGCTCAGAAGCACCGACGTGAACGCTGTTTCTGGTGTCCTCAAGCTCTACTTCAGAGAGCTGCCTGAACCTCTGATACCCACCGAGCTGTTTCAGAGTCTGGCAAGAACTCTGGGTAAGATGTCCCCAGCACATAAGAAACCCTAAACGAGATTACTTCAGTGTTTATTTGTTTGAAACTGTTACATGCAGTAGGCTGCCTCTTTTGGCCTCCTTTTAGTAGAGACATCAAAGTTTATTTAGATATTTAAAGGCTATATACAGATGTGCTATCAATATGAACACTTTTTCATTCGCACGCTTTTCATTCTGCATCCTATCAATTCTAATCACTTCAGTTCTGCATCTTTTTATGTAGTGTTTTCATATTTGTGAGGAGAAGTTCATGTCTAACTTGTTTGCCATAAAACAAAGCAGGATATCACCTCTAAATGACACCCTCAAGTCTTAAAGTTAACCCTTACATACTGTTACGGGTCAAATTTGACTCATTTTGATGTTGTAAAAATACCCTAAACGTCATTTTTTTAGCCTGAAATTTGACGACTTTTTCTAAAGTGAACCAAAATACACATAAATTAAATGAAATGTTATACTTGGGCTGCAAGGTGGCGCAGTTGGTAGCACTGTTCCATCACAGCAAGAAGGTCACCGGTTCGCGTCCCAGTGGGGGCATCAGCGTGGAGTTTGCATGTTCTCCCCGTGCAGCGTGGGTTCTCTCCGGGTTCTCCGGCTTCCTCCCACACAGTCCAAAAACATACTGAGGTTAATTGGTGATTCTAAATTGTCCGTAGGTGTGAATGTGAGTGTGCTTGGTTGTCTGTCTCTAAGTGTAGCCCTGTGATAGACTGGTGACCTGTCCAGGGTGTCCCCTGCCTTCACCCTAAGTCAGCTGGGATAGACTCCAGCCCCCCCCTGCGACCCTAGTGAGGATTAAGCGGTGTATAGATGATGGATGGATGTTATACTTTCATACAAGTGCTACACATTTTTAAACACTGAGGCTGTTTCAGGTCAAATTTGAACCGTATGCATTGATGTGGATTTTAGATCTATCAGCGTGGGTCAAATCAGGGAAAATGGTGGTTTTAGTGAATCTTGAAACTGTGAAACAGTATTTTTTTATTTACATTTATTAATGTGACATAGGCTATTTAGACATTGTAAATAGATGTGTAGTTTAAAAGTTGGTATAGTCACTTAGTTTGAGGGAATTCTTGACAGGAGTAGGCATAAAATACAAACAGTATGTGAGGGTTAACTACATGTGAACTGCTTTGCCTGCAGACATCCAGGACTTGAACTCACGGCTGGTCTCCATGCTGTCCCTGCTGCAGTCCTGTCCTGACGCCAACCGCAACACCTTCCTCTACCTCTTGCATCATCTCCAACGGTCTGAATCAGTACAAAAAAAATAACATAACCACACATCTTACATATCCTGCAATAACCGAATTGCTCTAAAAGCCTCATTGCACAAGCACCATCAACCAAGAAATCTAATTACATAAACCACACAGGAAGGCCACAACTGACTAAATTCGCGTTACTTTCATTCACAACTAAATTAAAACTCACCCACTCGTGATTTAACGCTCACTTTTAGTTCCAACACAGCTTCTGAAATCACTGTGTTGTTTATACTCGTGATCAGAATACGTGGAGTTGATTCTAGTTCCCTGCACCTCATGTCTTTTTTGTTTTTTTTGTCCAGAGTGTCAGAGAAGCAAGACGTTAACAAGATGTCTCTGCTTAACCTGGCTACAGTATTTGGTCCCAGCCTTATACGCCCTCCCGTGGCTGGGTTGGGGTACGACGGCCCCACTGTGGACATCTCTCAGGAGGTTGTGATACAGGTGGGCATCCAGAGGTGGAGGAAGAATGAAAACATCTTAACATGACATGACATGAATTAAGACAAATGTATTCAGTGATTGTAAGAGTTTTTGAAACACCTGGGTATTCCAGTGTGTATCCACCACCAGCAGCAGCAGGTATTTTCCAGTGTATTCAGATGCGACGTGAAGATTGATGGATATTTCATAAACTTCTGCTACTTTCTTTGTGGACATGTTTTGTCTTTCCTGCGTGTTTGTGTTCAGGTCCAAGTGGTTTACAGTTACCTGCAGTGCGACTACCTCCCCGAAGCCCAGATCTCTCTGCCACATGACACAGATGCTGAAGATGAGACCACCCACGTGTGAGACCACCATCTGTGTCGCGGCTGGCAGGGAATTCAAACAGCGCAGCGTAGAGCCATCTGAGTGAAGTCTGTAAGACAATAAAGGTATTTATTGATTAAAAAATACAGACTTTTTGTTCTTTTTTTCTCACTTTCTGCAAGATTTTGAAACCACAGCTGTTAGGTTTTCTCTTTTTCTTTAATACATGTTGAACAGATTACAAGTCATTTGCATGTGAGTGTTGTTTTAGCGTGGCGGCCAGACAACAAAAACACACCACGCTTCCTCGATGTGGTCCAAAAACTAAGAAATATCTGCAATTTAATACAGAGTGGTAACATACTGTATGCTGAAATACAATCACTGCTCCGGAGTTCTCAATTATATTACAGTTAAAAATGAAAAATCTCCACTTTTTTTGACTTTTCTTTTATGTCAGCTTAAAAACGATGTTTCAAAGTTTATTCAAGTTTCTTGTCTCCCCACAAAGGCCTATTGTTTTTATTATACGTACCCAGAACACCCCAGAAAAGTACTATTTATGTACGACTTAGAGATTATTCTTGTGAAATAAAGTAAATTAAACCAAACCCCAGCAGCAAATGGATAAATCGAAAATTTGTTTGATTTACCTGATCTTTAATTGACGTTACTCACAAAGGAATTGGTCAAACATCTACTTATAGCATCCTTGTTATTTCATGCAGATGAACTGGGTGGCACACTGAGTAATGTGAAGTTGACATGTGGTTCAGGAAAAATCAGGGGCGCACATGTTGTAAAAAGGTCAAGGGTCACCTCTCCGAGCCTGAAATCCAATCGGTTACGGTTCAGATCCAACTAGACGGAGTTCACCACAAAGTATACGCTTCATAAAAGCCATGCTCACATACGTGTACGGCACGTTGGAAGCCGACGCACACATGCGGCCCATGTTCGACCCATCCACACCACAGATGGGAGTCCGTTTTCAACCGCACCACCTGGGCAGGCTGGGTTAGTGTTACGTCCAACCTTTTACCCCAGAACAACCCCCCTCCTTGGGTCTTTTGATCGCTAATCCTGGACCCCAAGTCTAGCTCTCGGTGTACTAATAGACTGCAGAGTGTGCGCCGGACGCCATAACAACATCCAGAGCAAGTTTCCCCCCAAAAAAAGAAGAAACGAATAGCGGGATCAGCCCCGCTGCCCCCTGCGCCATAAATCACCTGTCCGCTCTAACACAGTGGCTGCCAAAATAAGGTTCCGCTTGACGACTACAAAGACAAAACGAGGTTCCCATTGCAGACTACAAAGAGAAGGGAGCTGAGGACGGCCTGAGACATCCCAGACGTTTGTGGCCGATCGCAGGGCCAGACGACTGTTCGACACCTGGGACTGGTGGGAAAAATTTAACGGGGAAAGTCAAGTTATGGCCTTGTGACGGCAATGTGCAGGTTCCAACTGCTAACCCCCCCCCCCAAAAAAAAAATACAATGATGGATTTACATGGAAATTCTTCTATTAGGGTCATTTGTGTAACCCTGTTTTGACAAAAGAAATGAAAAAGACTTTAGATTGACCTCTTTAATTTACAAAAAAAGATTTTTTTTGTCAGTTCTGTACAGAGAAATATTAAAACCTACAAAAAAAATTACACATACATCCAATCTATCAGCACTAACATTTTAGAATGTTGAGCGGGCTGGAAAATTTTTAGATTCACAAGCAGATCGGTAAAAAACATGATACTTCCAAATGTGTACGAACTCTGGATTTTAAAGTTTTTCCAGGGCGATTACAAACTGTGAATGCTAGTTTTCCAACATTAGGAGGAGACGTTGTTTTAAAAAAAGACTTCTTGTCAAATGAAATGGTGTGAGGGTGACCCAGTATTCAACTGGTTATTACACATGCACAAATGGTGAGTCCCCAGTTCGGTCTGGACCTTTACTTCATGTTGCTCTCCTGCTCTCTTTCCTCATATTTCCCTCTCTTTGCTATCAACAAATGGAGGGAAAAGGCAAAAATGCCCCTAAAACAAAATAAAAAAAACTTAATTGCATTTAAATTTTACTTATCATAACCATTTGAATAATAAGTGTGTTTGCATCTCCATATATTTCTGCCTTTCCTTGGTGCCATCTCTATTAGACTGAAACATTACTGTTCTGCTTAATCTACTAGGAACAGTACAGAGAGTACTTTCCTTTTTTAATCATGAGCATTTTTTGAAGGGTTTTATTCTCTTTTTCTGACAGAATACATTTTAAAAGTCAATCTTTGTGGTTCAGGACTGTATAACGTAATTGTTATGCACTTTTTTCTGCATGTTGACACCAATAACACTCAAATATAATTTAATCAAAAATAGAAAATGAAGCTATGGAAGTTAAGAAACAAAAATCCTGTTTCGGTTATAGGTAGAAAACAATTAAATTTAGCCGACTGTGCACAAATAGTTTATGCACTGGTGGCAAATTCTCAACAGCCGAGTTAATCCAAACTCTAGTCGGGCGTATCTTCAACAAACAACGATCAGAAAGCGTGACGCTCCTTTAACCGACTACCACCTTAAAATGCAACTATACTCAAATGATAGCAGACATCTACTGCCGTGCTGGATGTCAGTTCGGGCTGAAGCAGGACGCTTGAATGTCCACAACTGCACCATTTGTCATCTAAGAAATTATTAACAAAATGTCCTCCAACATGATCAACAGATTGTTTGGAACCACAAATACTTATTCCTCTATATTTAAAAAATAGAATTTAATGAAATACGTCATGCTGCTTTTATATTTCAGTATATTTTAAATGCTGTATGTCAAAGTGCAAAGGTTTTTTTTTTTGAAAGTGTATTTTAGTTCGTGATTTTTTATTTTTGCTTCTTTTTTTGGAGAATGAAGTGACAGAACTGCGGCGTAAGGGAGAAAACGCTGGAATCAAATCCAGGCCAGAGCATCGGGATGATGATCTTGCAAAACGCACGACAGTATTTTTGCCCGCAGTAAATTAAAAACAGGAAACGCTGCCAGTGTGCACATGTTTGTGATACAGCATGTTGTAGCTGTGTGTGTGTGTGTGTCATGGCGTTGCTGCCCGGAGCTGTGCCATGCTTGATTAGTCTTAATCTAGCTGGGAGTCGGGTTGCTGTGTCGGCGGCGTGTCTGTATGGAAGGCATGCAGGCTGCGGATCACAGGGATTGACCCTCTGCCTCTCAGGTTAACAGAAGCCCTGTGTGTGTGTTTTTGTGTCCTGAAAACAGTGTGACAGTGAAACCTGGTCTCTTGAGTGTGAGAAAACAATGAGGAGTGTGTGGCGGAGAGATGTAGAGCAAAAGTGTGTGTGTGACTGGCGGAGGGGGGGAAAAAAAAGAGTTTTTTTCAGTGTTGGCAAGACGTCTAGTTGAACTTTGGCTCTGGCTGCAGTGCAGGACGAGTCACCTCTCGTAAAATGTCCCCTCGGCAGGCTGTAAACATAATACCACACACTCACAAACACACACCCTCCACGCCAGAGAAGATCTTATTTTCTGGGTGCCACCAAAACAGTAGGCCTGCCCCTCGTCCGCGGTGCTTCGGGAAAGAGTGTGTTGTCGGTTTAACGTGAACAAAGCCGCAGATGATGTGCTCCCCCCTCCGCCGCAGCAGAGCGAGCGGCGGGCTTAAGTTGTCTGTTAGTGTCTGTGTAAGTGTGTGTGTTTGGGGAGTTTGGGGATCAAACCCTCATGTCGACAGAGGCAACGCCGCGGAGACGACCGCTGACAGGTGCTTCCTGCAGCGACGCAGCAGGTGCTTCGTGTTCGCACAAACACACACACGGATTGTGCATGAACTAAAACACACAATGACACGCACACTTTCTTCCCACCCCCTGCTTTCCCCCTCAGACACACACACAAGTTTTGGGCGATAAACTTAACTCTTATCGCCGCAGTTTGGTTGTGCTGCTTTGAATCAATTTGAGCCGATCACTTTGCTGCACATCTGTAAACATCTGTAAACCTTTCACCTTCAGTGGATTCAATAAGTGTGTCCTGTTTGATTAATCAGCAGGGCAGCATTAGCCATCAGTTGGAGTCTGTCTGCATCCACCTAATGGATTGCAGCTCCTTCAACTCTGATTTGGTCTCCACCAACTCCTGAGGGAAATCTGTCTCCTCATTGGCTAAATGCTCGACTGTATTCACCAGTCCGCTCCTAACGTATCTTTTAGAACCTTTTCACTGAAAACAGCTGCCTCCTGTTGAGAGCGACGCTAACGAGAGCAACGAAAATGAATCAAAACAGGAACGCCGCAGACCTTAAAATGAAAACAATGAGCTGAAAGATGTTACTAATGGTGTAATATCTTTTTTTTTAGGGTTTATGTGTTGATTATGGTTTGTTTTCTAGTTGTACAAAATGCTTTCAATGCGAATTTTGCACATTATATGTAGCAGCTTGTGCCACTTTATAGCGTTTACAAATGCCCCCATTGAAGCATAGTTTGTGTTTATCATTTTCAAATCACTACATGGAGAAAAATAAGGATAATGTCTTTATCACCAGCTAGAATCCAGGTATCAGACCAGTACTCTGATCTGACCCTGCGATGAATCGAGTGACGCAAGTAACACACAGATGACAAACATTTAGAAACAAAAAATGTGAAAAATGACAAGATTACAATTCAAAAATACCAATAGTGTCTTTAAAATGAGATGAAAAGGAAGATCTGTAGGTCCTACTCAGCAGATTGTACTTAAAAATTCTGATTTTTATCTTTTATCAGTGATAATAAGAGATGTTGTTAGCATTTTGCCAATTCTGTGGAAGAAAAGAGGACACATTTGAAATCCATGAGTCAATATGTGATGCTTAAGATGTTTTCATTGTACTATAAATGACAAAAACTAAACATGATTCTCATTGCTATGGCTAAATGACTAGTATTACTTCTGATGGGGGGATAGTTTATTGCATGATGTAATTGCACACAGGACTTTGTGATCTGGTTGTTTGGGGGCCCCGATAATCTGCCAGGTGGTTGTTAGGACGTTTGGACCCCGTAAGGGTAGAGAAAGAAGCTCGACGACACACTCTGACCCCCCTCGGCGTACTGTACGATCAGTTCCGCCGCGAGGCCGTCAGTCAGCGAGTCTATTTTTCTCTTTTTTATTTTCAATCAGAGGCTTCAAACTCAGCAGCGCAGCCAATCACCGACACAGGAGCTAGCAAAACAACATGCCTGCCTCAACAAATAGGAGCTTTTCCATCTGTCTTGATGCAGCCTCCCCCAACACACACACACACACACACACACACACACTACCTCCACCATCATCTCCCCTGAGCCATGACGCTATATCTCCCAAATGGAAACACAAGTCATGACGACAAGGTCGGACTCGCTGCTTTTAAGATCCATATCTGGGCTCCTAACGACCTGTCTGAGGATTCCTGCACGGTTAGAAAATGAGGCCCGAGTTAGTTTGGTCTGTGTGTCAGCTGTCCGGCGAAGGAACAGATTGTAGATAAAGTCAGATTTCCCAAAATATCGTACAGCGTGAATGCAAAATGCGAGGCAAAGTGGAGTTTGTATGATTATTTTTTTGCCTCGTCCACTAAAAATACATGTAGGAAAGGCAAAAAGAAGAGAAACTTTAACTCTATGTCTGTTAAAAAATAGTTGTGGACATAATACAAATGCACAATTTTAGGCTCTGAGTATTGGTAAAGAAATCTGATTTTAAAAAGTGTCCCTAAAAAAAGGATTTTTGGAATTTTGCTTAAATTTTAAGTCACAAATTATGAGTTTTTAACCGAATCAACAGGCTGCATAACAATAATATGAGTAAAACAGTTCTCAGCTCTGTAAATATCAAAATGTAGTAAATTGTAATTAATAAAATTAATTTCATAATGTTTAAATTTGAATATAAATGAGTCGACATTGTTTTGGACTTATTTGCAGCAAATCATTAAACTAAATCAAAAGCTTTGTGCAGATAATAAGAGGTCAAATATTTCTAATTATGCTAATTATTAGAATAAATCTACACATTTTGTAGATTAAAATAAATATGACTCAAGTAGGGGTTTAACAGTTGACCATTTGTGACCATAATGGTAATAATTACTAAAGGAAATATGGATTTTATGTTAATGATACATGTGAAAATAATAAATTCTGTTGACAACATAAAAAGCATACAACACATTTATAGTTATCGATTCTTTGCACTTGTATTGAATCTGCTTTTTTTTTTTGTTGTTGCAAAAAAAGTGACAAAACACACATAAACAAATTTAAATACAAATTTTCACTGATATAAATCTCTTTTTTTTATGATGGATATCACACTAATGTCATTATTATAATTTTTTTTCCCCACAATAATGATGCAGTGAAAACCTGATGTCATGACAGGCCAAGAAATGTTTGTTCAGTTCGAGTCGAGTTCATTCAGACTTTAATTTTCAAAAATAGTAGAAAATATTCAAATTCTGATATTTGTATTTCACACAGCACCATCTTGTCTCGGTGGAATATTTTCATCATCGGTGAGTTTTGCTGTTTGACGTTGCCGCACGACAGTTGATCTCTAAAAAGCACAAACAGTTACAAGAGGAAACAGGTGTGTGTGTGTGTGTGTGTGTGTGTGCTGAGGTTTCTTCTGACTCGGGAGACTATTCCATTCTTGCTTCTCTTGAAATCTTCAGAAAAGTTTAAAAAAAACTCCTTGTAGTTGTTGTTGTTTGATTGTCCTGAAAGATGGGGGATAAAATGTTCTTTTTTTTTTTAACGTCTTCTTGTGGTTTTTTACTCAGGGTTTGGAGTTGAACACACCAGAGCAGGTGTGGATAAAGCAGCCGGGGTCGCCTCAGTGGGTTTAACTTCACTGTCTGTGTGAGAGAGTGTGTGCGACACCGTCGTGGTTTTAGTCTCGTCCACTTTCCCAGAGTGTGCGTTCCCACCGTGAGGCTCTTTCTCAGTCAGCAGGTGAGGGGGGATGTACCCAGACTGGGGCCTTGTGTGCTCCTTGTGGTGCCGGTGGTTGGTCGGGGATTTCGGGGGGCAGCGTCCCCTCTTGTCCTGCCCCCGGAAGCCCCTGAGCTTGGGGCTCCAGTGTTCCCGCCACTGGAGGGCCAGAGTGGAGCGGTCCGCCACCAGGCGACTCTCCTCCGGACCCCAGCCCCGCTCCCCTTCCTCCGCTCCAATCAGGAGGAACGTCCGGCCTACGTGGAGGGCGGGGCATCCGCAGCCGAGGTCGCGGTCGGGGACCCAGAGGGACTGGGGGCCCCTGCGGACGCGGGAGGTAGACCCTATGCGGAATACGGTTTGGACGGAGATGGAGAACTGCCACCAGGGACCTGAGCGCTCCATCCCTTTGACCTGCACCTTCAGCACTGACAAACACAGACACAGCACATTTATAGGTTTCTGAAAATGATTCTGGTGTTATCAGCACTTTTTGATTTTGAGCAGTTTAGCTTTAGTTTTACTTTTCTGTGTGCATCTATTAGATTTAAATGTCTGTTTATACATTATAACATCTTACAAATGTACAAATTTTATTTTAGTATGGGTTTAAGTTTCTAATATAAGCAACAGGAAACTCAAGAAAAAAAAGTACAAACAGTTTGAAACCATTATTATGCTTTTTTGACAAGATAATAAATTAAAAACCCGACACTAACCGTAGTCCTTGAGACAATAGGTCTCCAAGTTCATCCTGACTTTAACCTGAGAGGGCTGGCAGTAAGAAACACACTCCTCCGCTGCATCAGAGAAAGAGAGAGTGCATCAGATGAGAGGGTATCATTTCACAGCAAGCACATCAGCACATGTCTTTTCCCCTAATTACAATATGGCTGCTTCTATTTGTCATCACAGTATCCTTTGACTAACAGATGATCCCAACTGCAGCAGGTGGGACATTCCTGGAGCCGCCGCTAGGAGGGAGTGGTTAGCTGCTTCACGAGGAGCCAGAGGAGCGGCTCCCGAAGCAATTCAAGGACTGATCTGTTCAACAAAAAAAAATACAACCCACTGCCTTCACGGATGATTTGATCTATGGTTTCATACAAGTGCCGTAAATCTGAGTGTTGTACATGAGGGGACACCAGCGGGAGGGAAAGAAATGTTAATAAATTAGAAGAAAACGACTGGGTAATTCAATAAAACAACAGTCATTTATAGCTTTTCCTGCATGTGACACTCAGACATCTCACGACTGAGTGTTGAAATGCTGATCCACAGAATTTACAATGGAAAGACTATTTTGAATAGACGATTTTCTCACACAACAACCCACCACTATATAAACAATCACATGTAAAAAGAACAATTTCCTTCCACTGGAAATTGTTGAAATTTTAATTTAAGTGTCCCACACATTCAGTCTGATTTATTAAGAATGCAAAACAAAAAAAAGAGGGAAAAATATATATTAAAAAATACAAGCATGGCAGTGGGTAAACTTGGAGGTTGGCCTCGAAAAAAAAAGAAGAAAAAAGGCAGCCACAATAAGCACCAAAACATTACTGAGCAGTAATCTTTCTATGCAAAAGTGTCGACCAAAAATGCATACTAGCCAAAAATGTAGTTTTGTGCTTATTGCAATGAACTTCCTGCCTCGAAAATCAAAGAGCTTTATCAGATTTTTGCAAAACAATTAAAAATAAAAATCAGCAGCTCTGGGATAAAACAGACCTGTTACATTACTTTTTTACAATTACAGATATTAAAGACAGATGCAACATATGCACAGAAGGGTTTTTAAAATTAGATTTTGTAGGACATTTTTAAATTTAATGTAGTCCGGTGCACCACAACGACCCACTACGAGCTTAGCTGCATTATCACCTTGTCGACAACATCAGAAAAGATTTAAATGTCGAAGCTTTGCAACACTAAAGTGTGTGGACGAGCCATTGTATTTGATTAGGTTTCACGGGTTTGCCTAATAAATTGGCCAGTGACTGAATGTGAATGCTCGTACCTGTACTTGCCATGAAAAAGCAGAATTTTCATTTTCTGGTTTCACTCACCTATGCTGTACTGAGGCTGGTAGACCGGTGTCGGAGCAACCTCTTGAATCCCTGCAAACATAAACACACTTTCAAAGAGGTGGCCCGAGCAGATACAAAGAAACTTCAGGCTACCTTCATGAGCTGTCAGTTTGTTGCAGTTATGTCTGAATGCCTCTCGGTACGCGAGGCATGCCCATACAGAAGATAAGCAAGTGTCAAAACGGCCGAGTGTGTGGTCCCTTTTTTACGGTCCAGAACACACCCTGTGACGCTCGCCCGACACAAACTTTACTTTTGGTAATTTAATAAGGTCAGACCTTCGCTTCTTGCATGGTTTCGTCCCAAACATTAAACAGAGTCTAGCAGGGTTCACTCGCGGGCTGCACGTCAGTGAACCTGTGGATTGAGAATGAACAATCTGTTTGGCCGCTCATACATTACCCAGGCCTCTTGTAAAAGTGTGTGAGACAACGCCGCCATATAAGCTCACGCTCCGTTCCCCCCGTCAATGTCCTGTCTTCTCTGACACAACTGGGCCAGTGACACCCAACACCCCCACCCAGCTGACGGTCCCCCACGTTTTAAAATCAGGAAGCTGGTGTGTGTTTGTCTGTACGTAGCATAAGCGAGGGTCCTAATGAGGCCTTTGAGGTTACCTGTGTGACCACTCATGCCTAAACTATCCTTATCGTCCTTCAACTATATTTTTCTTTGAGGATGTTTCAACCTAAAATAAAATCACCTTTAAAACTCCAGTTTTTAAAAATTGCTTTTCAGTGATTTTATTTATACTTTATGGCAACGTGTGTCATTCATTGTGTTTTATAGCCTTGGTGGCTTTAAGCTTTTATGTGTTGCTCTGTGGTAAAGCATGCTGTAACTGTATTTTGAAAGTTGATATATAAATTATATATATATATTTATAATGTGTGTAATTTTAGTCATAATTATTAGAATTAAAGAAAAACTTTGCATTTGAAATATTGTCCAAACACAAGTAGTTTTGTGGCCTAAAACAATTCAAACGATCCAAAAACAAGTAAACATCATGCATTAACCAATGAAATATGTTAGTTTAACACAAGAAAATAAACTTTATTTTAGTTTATTGACATTTTAAGCTCCTGTGAATTGTATACAATTGTTTGTACATGTTTGAACATGATCAATTAATTTAATTCATTGAGTTGACTTAAAGGTTAATTAAATTAGGTGATTTCTTATTTGAATATATTTAGTTGTTGTTTCATTTAGTTGTGAGGAATAAATATTTACTAAGATGTCAAAAATCACAATAATGGAGTTTTTTTCATTTGCACATAACAGGGAGTAAATACTAAGTTCATTTATTGATGTTTGAGCCGGAGGTTCTTAAAATATGGAGGCTTGGCTCAGCCTAAAAACTTAGATTTTCAAAACCATTTAATGTGTATAAAATGTGAAACACTGGCAAAGTAAGTGTGTCCCATTCCTTTCTGTGCTCATTCTCAGTGGAGTTAGTCTAATTTATGATCATTTACAGCTGATGATTTATATGTTTTTGTGTCAAAAATGTTTGAAAACCTCTGAGCCAAATGAGGCTTGCCGACCTTCAGCAACCAGCTGCAGTGAGATTGGTATGGTTAAGTTATTCATACTAATTTTAATGTTAAATAACAATTTCATGTGTGGACTTAATTTAAATGGTCCAGGAGGGGATATGCAGGTGCTGGTGAGGAGAACAAGTTCACTTTTAAAGTCTCATAACTAAATATTTCTCAAAAAAATAATAATTAGATCAGATTTGCTGGCTGTTGCTGACAAAACCCACTGTTTGTGTTAGTTAATGATTACTGTGCATCCATTTCGGGTGAAACTATAAAACGAACATTTAAAAAAATGTAATTTTTGCAACCACATTAGACTTTTAAAGTAAAATTAAAACGATCCAAACAGCTCTGACGGAGCTCAAAATTCAACCTGAGGATGGCTGCCATGTGACCAATTATCTAACTATAGCTTATGAGAGGTCCTACAGACCCGGGTCATGAATCCTTTGTTTGGGGAATTGATTGTGTTCACTCTGGTGTGTGCCTGGCTGAGGAGCAGCTCCAGAACCCCACCTGAATCAAATCAGGGATGATTTGGCCATGAGCTCCTGAGGCCCTTGTTCTCCCCGCCTCCCGACCTGCCTGATTGGACCACCACCTGGATCCCTTCTCTTTCATCCAATCCCACTGCAGCAGTCGCCACACCTGGATAATATAAAGCCTCAACCAAGCTCCCAGTTGGGCTGGGATTTTGAGGGAACTGTTTGGGGGTTGCTTGTCTTTGTGTTGAAATGTAACTTCTGTTGGCAGCTGCTAGCTTCGTGCTGGAGTTACCCATGTCTTGGTGAAGACAATAACTCCAGTTAGCAGCTGTTCAACTTCATGAAGAAGTTACGCATCGTCTCTTATGTGTTTTGTGACACTTGTTTTGTTGGTTATGGGTGCTGCTATTGGGTTTCAGTTTGGCAAGAGAGTTCAGTCGTTTTGTTTCTATTTAGCTCGCCGTTAGCCTTCATTAGCTGTTATTTGGTTAAAAACTTAGCAACACCCACTAGCAGTTTTCTGTGTACCATCATAATTGTGGTTTTTGGGGGATTTTTTTGGTCACTGAGCAACAAATTGCTTAACGTACACCAAATACACCAGTTTTCTGAAGGCTGGATCGCATCCATGTTCAACAGCCCAACTGTCTTAAGTGTTGCTTTCACTGGGTAGCTAAAGAGCCCTTTTCTTCACCAACCTGAGCTTGAAATGTAATTTTTCTGAACAAAAATGTAAATTTGGCCAAACAACACCAATAGTTTTAACTTCAGCAAAGGCTATTGGGGCTTCTTCACCAGCCAACTTCCACTTTATGTCTTGCTTTAGGTGTCTAATTGCCTGAATCTGACTAAATATGCCGTCTTTGTGGAGCTGGACATTAAACACATCCTTCCTGGTTGGTTCACATTGCAGATAAAATAATTTAGTGGGGCCTAAGTTTGACTTTAGCCCCACTGCATGCCTTCTGGTCTGTCTGAGAGAAGAGGAGGAGAAGGCGAGGTGTTGGAGGTGGCGGTGGGGGTCGAGAGATGCTATACATAGACCGAGATGGTCTGGCAGTAAAAACAAACAAGGTTTTCTTTCACTCACTCCTTTCACTGGGAGAGTTATGGGTCTGGGCCCTGTGATGGAGGCATTTCGAGGTGCGCAACAGGTGTGAAGCTCCTCGCCGCGGGCTCCCTATGTCACCTGATTGGGACTCGCACAGCGTCAGTGTCCGTGTAGTTGTCGGCTCTCCTGCGATTAGCCCGGGACGTGCACGTGGATTATCACTCACGGCTGAAGTTCGGTGTGGGCCATGCGCAGAGATATGAGTAGCAACAATCCTCTTGATTCCCAGATCATGGGGGAGATGAGGTTTCCCTGTAGCAGTCAGCTCATGTTAACACTGCTGTGGAAACCGTCTCCAGGGATGTTGAAAAGGAGACACGCAGGGTGACTGGGCCAAATTAGTCTGGAGGGCAGCGGCCCCTTTTATATTGAGCTACTATTCGATAAAGGCTTAGAGAGCTTGATAGGATGGTTTAATCTATTTAGGCCGCGAACAAATGAGATTGAAGGAGAAATTAAAAGGGGTCACTTTGTCGTGACTGAAAACAACCTATTAAATGCCAGAGGGTGACACGTATCAAATGCAAAGGGGCCGTCTTAATTAGGTTTACACTCATTATTTCTATCTACTCAAGTCTTCCAAAATAAACAAAAGATCTCTGATCTCTACCGGCAGAAGAGAGCTGCTTGTCATATTTGCAACTGTTCTGCTTAAGCTTAGATAAAAAAAGGATAAGATTGGGGGCTGATCATTGCTAACATAACCAATGCGTGTCAGGAAAATGTTAGCATAGTTGGTTTTAAATGTTGTCATGTGTCCTACAAGTCTGTACAGTTGATCAGATCAGCTGAAGCTTATAGGGAATCCAAATGTTTTGGATTGTTGGGTGTTTCTGTCTCTGCCTTTGTTAAGCGCTATGAGATGACTTGTTGTTGTAAATAGGCGCTATACAAATAAAATTGAATTGAATTGAATCAGGAATATACATCAATCAGGTGATAAACTTACGTATGCACGGTCGCAGAGGTGACCTTCCCTGTTTGTATCCCGGGGCACAGCGGTTACACCTGAGGCCAGTCACTCCATCTCGACACAAACACTGACCCGATGTCTGGTTACACCAGCGACCCACCGCTCCCAGAGGATGGCACTGACACGCTGGAAAAGAAACCAGAAACTAATGAAGCAGCATAACAGGTTCTTTTGTTTAGTAACTTTGGGGGTTGCTAAAGAAGCTTCAAATCCAATATCAACATATCATCACCTTACACTGTGAACAGTTGCTTATTTACACATCCAGCAGGCGTGGCACAACAGCATTAAGTCATCCATCTGACACCTCTATGTACAAGATTCAACTTCTCTTTTAGCTCAGTTTTGTTCTCCACCAGCCCCTGAGGTAAAAATGCTTCAGAATTTCTATCGCTGTAACTTTGCCTGTTTGCCGACAGCAATGAAATAAGTGAGAGCGATCCAAAATAAGCAGCCCATAAAACAAAAACAATGAGCTGAGACGTGCTAAGATGCCATAGTTGAAGGGAACTCTCGTCATTTCTTGAAAGATATATTAGGAAAAAAAAAAACTTGAGTTAAGCTATGTGACACGAAACAGATAGGATTAAGAAGAGCATCCATCACTGGCAGGGTCTAGGTTTAATCCTGAATGACAGCAGGCATCTGTCCTTAAGGGGTGTCCTTGAACAAGACAAAAGACCTTTACTATCACCACAGAGTTTATTTTGTAGCTGTCTTGATAGGTGTGCAAAGACAAATTCCTCCATGTGGGAACCAGAGAGAACGAACTGCCTTCATCCAGACGAAGACCAATCCAGTCCGTTCCTAATGAATTCATTTTGTCTTTTTTTTCCCCCCTCCGTTTGGGCCGTGATGCTGTCTAATGATTACTGCCTGGATTTGCCACGGTTTACATTGCAAAGCTTTTTATTTACCACTACTATCACAGGATAAGACTCGATGAGAGAAGACAGATAGAGAGAGGAAGCCGCACTTCAGCAGCTCTGTTAACACTCGAATAATGTTTACTCAAATCCTCACAATAAATCCAAACAACCTGACTGGAGAAAATGAGTGATTATATCACCACTCTCTAAATGGTAACTCAGTGAGTATAGCGCCAGTAAATTAAAGCTAAGATGTAACACTGTGTTGTTGAGCTTATGAATTGGCAAGTGAGTATTATTTCTTGCATAAATAGTGATAAACAATGAGGATGTTTAATTCGAGCTTACATTTTATCTCAGGCCCGCACATGTGTAAACTCTGAGAGGCCATTAAAACCACGGATATATACGACCAGCAGTCGAGCTTCCACATGCTCCAGTGTCACAGTCACTCAGGACATGTGACCAGTCAAAGGTCAGGGGTCGCATCGGATGCCAACTGGTGGTAACGATGTGGGGGGGGATACAGGTGGCAGCAGCTCGGTGGGGTTTGTGTGTCTTTGTGTGCGTATCGCTAACAGGAATAGCTGTCCCCTCTCACAATGTAACCACCCCATAAACACTTCTGTACGCTCGGACGGAGACAGAGCGGTCATGTAAACGCACACACAGCCACGCAAATTCAGCAAGTCAGACATAAACACTGTCACACAACTCTGATTTGCTTTTCATCTTTCAGGAATGTACAGTCAGTCAAAGGTGAACGTCGTGCACTTCCTCCGTCACCTCAAACAGGGACGGAGCCAAAGGGGTGGCCACCGTGGACCGGTCTATTCTGGCCACCTCACACAACCAATAGTGGAGCTCGTTAGAACGCACATTCACAGAACTGGAGATACATACAGTAGCTACTTTCGCCACATAGATGCATATTGGCATTTTAGCCAACCTCCATTTTAAGTAGTTCTGACCATCCGGATAGTATTTACGATGATTTGAAGCGATTCAAAGATTTCTTGTATTGTCACTAAAAAATGTATAGGCACTATTAAAAGGCATCTGTTTATATATGTAAATGAAGTACGTGATATTAGTTAAATTGTGTATGATGTAGTTGTTGCTGTGGATTTAGTTGAAGCTCTTGTACAGACTCTTAAAGACCATATGGGTGAAACCTACTTTGGAAACAAGAGGGGAAAACTGCTGAAACAATGCAAGAGTGACCCAGAACCCGCAGCTAAAAGAAAGACAAGGCTGGACGGACATGTGTGATGTCTCATCTTTGTGGGTGTCCAAAACAGAACAAGGACAGTTTTGACACAAGTGTCTTACACGTACTTATCCCTGGTGATTTAATTTGCAATTATGTTATGACCTTTTATCAACAATTAGAAATCGTTAGCCTCATAGCATAATTGCCTAAGTCATTTTTTGGTCAAATTGAGATAATTGCCTAACTTTATTCTCCTATCACTTCTGCATCATCCTGTCTTTCTACCTATGTCATTGGCCAATCACATCTGGTTGAATGTACTGTTAAAAAATCAATAATAAATACCAATGTCATTTCTAAAAATTGTGTTTTTTCTCATTTCCCAAAAACCTGAAAATATGACTTAGGCAAGTATGCTATGAGGTTAACGAAATGTAGAACTCTAGCTACCATCCCAGCCTTTTTAGTCTATTAAAGGGTACCTTGCATCAGATCTCACACATTTCTACATGACAGTGTGGCCTTTATAAGTAAATGATGAATTAGTGACAAAAAAATCGCCCTCAGCGATTTGATTAAAAACAAACCATAAAACAAAAAGTCAGAGACTTTGTGCCATCCCAATATGAGTAATACTTCAACTTGCCCACCCCTATGGAAAAAATGTCTGGTTCCACCACTACAGCCAGTGCAGCCACTGCTGTCGACCCCCACTGCACACATCTAGTGACTCACGCTGGCAGGCCTTGCGGTGGTTGAGTGCCTTGCTGTGGTCGCGGGTGTATCCATTCTGGCAGTACTGGCAGTGGCGACCGGCCGTGTGGTGGCGACACTTCTGGCACACACCTCCACTGCGCCTGCCCGACTGCTGAAACACCTCCATGCTGAAGCGGCATTTGTTTGAATGGCCGTTACACTCGCAAGCTGGACAAAGGAAAAAAGAATGAGTGCCAAAAAATGGAAAATAAATCACCTCTGACGTTTTGGATCAGTCTGTGTTAAATGTACAGGCCCAGGGGTGGATAAAAACATGAGGAATGCTCAAGCTGATTCGAACAGTTTGTTTTTAACATAACCTTAAACAAGCAGAAATGTTTGATGTAGTCACATTTTTGGCAGGGTGTGTGTTAGAGCTGGGCTGCAGATATCATTTCTCCATCACAAAGTGTGTTTTTTCATTTAAATGTCCCTCTCAATATGCATACAACTTCATCAACAGCCAAAATGTAAGGGATTCCCATCAAAATGTTTTCAATTAATGTTTTTAAGTAAGAAAAAACAGAACAGTAGCTGACATGCTGTTTTCTTTTTTAGATTTTTAAACTCTCGAATACTGGCATCTGGCATCTCTCAAAAATCTAGTACTGTCAAGTCTACTGTTGGATATGGAAAATATTATTGTGAATGTTGAAAGCAGATGTCTGGTTTAAACAATTTCAGTGACTTCACTTGCTGGATTAAAGTCAGAGCCCTGGTCACCATATACATGTAGAGATTGTCTAAACTCTATGCTACATCTACAGTACACAATAGGTGTAATATTTGTTATAATTTAGATTTTTTTTTTCTTAAAAAAAAAAGAGAGGGGAAAAATAGCAAATCTATGATATAAAAATATACATTTGACCTTTTACACATTTGTTCACGCGACTTACTGTCAGCCCCCCATATGCCTTTTGTTTTTCATACTTGTGTTGCACTACATTTTTTAAAATGTGGGTAAAAGGCTCACCAACACAGGGGTTTGGATGAGTGGGTGTAGCTCGATGCCATGGTCTGTCAAAGTAGAAATCCTCACACACATCACAGTCCGGCCCTGCTGTGTGATGCTCACACACGCACACTGCATGGCCTGCGTCGTCACGGCGACACCTGGAAGCATGTCCATTGCATTTGCACCTGCCTCCAACCTGCAGGTCGGAGAGGGCGAGCGGGGCTCGCATAAGAGACATAAAAGCAGGTGGTTGTGCCACCTGCAGATTCCGGACACTTTGTCTCGTGTTGAGATTATTGTTCCTCCTCTTCCTCAATTCCCGCCCTCTGTTGCTCCTGCTCTGCCCCTCAACTGACCAATTGCAGCCTCCATTGGGGCAAGGCAGCCAATGATTGTTGTCCTTCTTGCGACCACGCCCTCTGCCTTTCCCACCTTTTTTTGGAGAAGCAAGTGTGTCCATACTTAAACTATCCCCCCCTTCCTTGCTGGTCACGTTGTGCCCATCTTCGCCTTGACCTGTACCTTTATAGTGACCCTTCCTGCCCTGCTTATCTATCCTCTCTCCTTTGTTCCTCCCCCTCCTTTCTGATTTTTTTGTCTCCCTGTCAAAAAATGCCAGTGTATTATCTGTGTTTAACTTATCAACCTGATCTCCAGTGCGGCCCTTGTAGCCTGATCTCCACCTCAGAACACCAGTCCCTCTGAGATCATGTCCTCCATCTTCCATCGTATCCAAGTTGCCCACCTTGGTGTCTTTGGACACCTGGTGGAAGACCACACGGATGTCTGTGGCTGTTACCCAGTCCTGAAGAGTGGGGCTGTAGTCAAAGTCAGGAGATGACGGTCGTCCGTCCAGGGTAGAGAAGGCCAACACCATCCCACCCCGCTGTCTCTGCAGGGGCCGAGGGTCTGAGCAGAGGGGCTCTGTCTCTTGGTGTCTTGTTTTGGCTATGGTCTGAGAGGGCAGCCTAAAGTTCTCAAGGCAGTTGCTTGAGTAGTGTTGCATTGGCCTCCAGGTACGCCCGTAGTCCATTGACTTGAGGATGGAGATGGAGATGGGGTCTGATGGCTCTCCTTGGTGGCAAAATTGCAAACTAATGTAGGTGATCTCAAAGCGACGGCCCAGTGGTAGCGTAAGGACCCAGTCCCCGGTGTCAGGACCTGTATGAGCCATCCAACAGGTGAGATTGTGGGGGTTGTGGAGGTCAGTCAATGTGGTGACGTTGCTGTCATAGTCAGGCCCTGGTAGCGAGTGGCTAGCATTGACCGGGACCCCATAGGCAGCGTTGATGAACTCTGACAGGCAGTGTCGTGGACGGCCATCTGGGTGGTAACAGGGGTCATGTGGCGAAGTCCAGCTCAACGGGGTGTGGGAAAGGGGAGAGGAGATGAGGGACGGAGGGAGGAGAAGGAGGAGTAGAAGGAAGACAGGAAAGAGAAAGGTGGAGGGGGGAGGGGAAAAGGGTAGGAACATCATGTCATCGAGCCTGAGGAAGAAGAAAAAAATTTAAGAGAAAACCATGGGAGCTAGATCATAAAAGGAAAACACAACATTAACTGATTGATTTATATGATGCACATTTGAAGTCAAAGACGGAAATCCAAGATAGACCACCTGTGCCTTTATTGAAAACACATGATACCAGCTCACTGCATCACTTCAACTGCATCTTATTGGCTTTTGCTAGATGCCAGTAAAGATCTCATCCCGTAAAAATGTAATCTCCGATCCTCACAGTAGTATCAGCCACCGGTTTGAACCCATAACCTTGACAACCCTCATGAACGTATCCATCTTAAAACTCCCCTCAACCCCAAAGTGTGGGTGAAGAAGGGCGCGCACCCAGCGGGTCTGTCTGAAATGACAAAAAACATGCCCGACAGCTGGGCCTAAACCCAGAGCTGGACCACATCAATCACATTTATTGCTCTCTTTGCAAATCATTTTACCCTTGGTCAGTGCTGCAGGCGAAGGGCCTGAGCCCGAGCAGTGTGCAGTGTCACCGTAGAGAATAGAGAGTATGAGAAAATAGACAGAAAGGAAAGAGGGGAGGGAGGAAGAGGAGCTGGAGATTAGTGCTTACGATGGTATGAAATGATTTATAGTTCGAAATGTGTGTTCGACTTGAGCCCCTGCTTGGGTACTTCCGTGGTAAAGACAAACACAGACTTGTGTAAGGCCACAGTGCGAACAAATCCCTTCCCGTCTATTACAACTGGTGATGAATGTAATTTATTTTTCTGTCATGACTTGATACTGGAGAACATTAATTCTGGCATGTGGACAAAATGAACAATGCACTTAGTTTCTCTGAAACCAGTGATTTATTGTTTTTAACCACTCACACAAATGCCCAGAAGCACATTTCCCAACAAGCCTTTCTGCTTGTTTTTTTGCAGAGAAAGTTCATCACCTTCTGTTTCACTTTTGGGAAATTCTCATTTCTTACCTGTCATTTTCTCATCAATAACTACCTTCCGTCCGCATTTTCAAACAACTTTCCCCTCTGCTCTTCCATCTCCCTGAACATCTATCACCTGCCCCCTTCATTCTGTTCTGGGAATATTCTTAACTGCTGTGAGATTGATGGTGTCCTAACAAGCGTTTGACACTGACAGCAAAGTCAGCAGGGCTGCATAAACCAAACCCGTAGGAGAGGACGGGGCTGAGAGCCTCTCCGGCCTCGTCATCCAGCTCAATTAGCCAACAACCGAAATATGAGGCTTCCCTCTGGGACCACACAGCTCTGAGGGGCCTGCCTGCGGAGGCCATAGCACTCCCTCGGCTGCCTTGGACAAACTGCTCCGTTCCTGACCTCCGAAAAACAAAGACTTGCTGGAAAGTGAACCAACCAAACGCGGTTGAGGACAAAAGGGGAAGATCAGGCCTATCGTGCGACTGTGTTTTGAGGTGTTGCTACAGGAAACGCTACAAGCGGCGAGTACGGTGATGAGTGGTCTGACTGTGACCCTGGTCCCACTGAGCCACATTCCTAGGGTCCAGAATGCCTCGGCTGGTCATTCCTGACATGTCGAGACATGCCCCACGGGAACGTGAACGTGCGGATAAAAAGCAAGACCTATAAGTTGATCGGGTGATTAATTAGGTCTCTGATTTCATGCAGTGTCGATATACTGGTCGTATAATAACGGAAGATGATTTCAAAGGGATTGAGAGCAGGGCAAAGGTTATTAGAGGATTCAGGGAAGCGGCGGAGTGTTGAGATTACACTAAAGAATTCTTCTGGATGGGGAGTTATGAGTGAGCGTAGGCGGTTGGGGTTCAGGGTTGGGGCGGGTGAAAACACACAAGGCTCGAGGAGAATGGGGAAGGTTGTTTAACATTCCCATGACATGCACTTGCTCTTGTCTTTGTCACATTACATGACTAATTAAACATTGGCCCATTACAACCACTTTGATAAATGGATGCTCATCTGAGAGAGGCCCCTGAGGTTTTTAATGCGCCCCTCTAGGCCAAATCCAGACTCTCTCCTCTTCCGAAACCAGATCATCTGTCTGGCACCACCAACATAACCCACCGGATACGGTTTCAACGTTTTTTCTCCGCCGCTTTCCATAAATTCACACAGCCGGCATGTCGGAAGAACATATTAAAGATGAACGGATTCCTTATTAACGGGCACTTTTGATGAGAATAGCATGCATAACTTTTTCTTGTTAATGCGTCTTAGCTGCAAACCGAGGCCTTGCTTGAATATCATCCCTACGGTTGCAAAAATAAAAACCTAAAATGCAAAGAATAACGATCTATAACACAAAGATGCATTCATTTTTATGACTCTACTGAGAAAGTTTTGAAATAACTTGGCAGTAATTCGTCTTTCAAATAGCTTATACAGCCAAATAGTGGTGTGATGAGATCAACAACATCTCCAGCGGGTGATCTTTAGAAGCAGCTATGCTTGGCTGGCAAGGGGCTGGAAAAATACTTGCTGACAACCTGGGGGCATGTTTACAGCATAGTCGAACAGTGGAGAGCGAAGAGAACGACGCTCGTGTTCGTGCTCTGCAGTCTCCGTTTATTTCGGAGGGACGAAACCAAAGAGTTTGATTAATAGCGTGGAGCAGCTTATGCTCATACGTTGTCTTGCAACACTCAGTCCAAGTAGATCTAGTTGTGCCTTTTCTTTTGTCGATAAATGCAAAAATATCGATGTGAATTTGCAAAATTAATTGCAAATTTAAAATAGAAAAATTATATGTGGAGTATTTACCTCCTCCACGCCAGTATTATAGCAGTTATGTCTGTGTTGTTACTGGGCTATTGAGGAAAATGTCTAAAAATTAGGAACAATGATGCTCTTTCTATGTACGTGCATTGCCGTTCTTTATAGATGCTTGTTTTGGGTTATGCCTGTTTCTGTAATTCAATTTATTTTTTGCATTGCATGCATTTTGTTTTATTATGAACACTTGTTTTAACAATCCAACAGGAAATAAAAGCGGATGAGCAGCAGAAAATGCAACTCACCTGACAACCAAGCAGCAGTGTGAGAATTTAACACTGATTTGATTGATGATTTGACTTTTTTTAAAAAAAAGCATTTTTCTTTTGCAACACGTGTGATTTCCTGCCAACCGATGAAAGCTTTATTTTGAAATCCAATTAAAGCCGGTGTGTGTGGCATTCCCTGTTGCTACCTGCTAACTCGCTCTGACCTGTTCACACTTTAGAGCTGCAGGCCTGTCTGAATCTGGAGCTGTTCTGGTGAGCAGATGAGCTGGATTTGGCCTGTCTCACACATTTTAACATTCCTCGTCATGGGCAGCAGCTCCGGCCCGCCAGACGGAGGGAAAATGTATTGAATTCAAAATGCACTGCTACTTTGTGACGAGTTTCAAAGGACTAAATCGTAGTAAATAAACACGAGGCCGTGCAGTTTAATACGACAGGTTTATATCAGTCTGATGGTTGCCAGGAAGACTTCCCAGGCTTCTACGTTGCAACTCCGCTCCAAGACACGGAGCCTTTAAATAAATATGATCAATTATATAAGCTCTCTCTTATAGCTTACATGTTTGAAGCTGAACCAAAGCACCTGTTGGCACATGTTACCAAACTGACACCTTTGTTAATTTGCAATTGTCCTCAGCCGTCAGAAATACAACACTGGAATCTGGGTGAGAAGAGAGAGGCTATGCATGCGGTCTGTATTCCCAAACTGCATTCCTGCCTGCACAGTCGAAGCCCATGTGTGTGTTATTCCACACGGAGCAGATTCCAGGGGTTCTGTTTTAGGTGTAATAATCTAATTTTAGTGGGGCAGCCCAAGAGGTGGAAGCAACAGACAGCACAAAATGGATTATCACTGCTTGTATCTTTAGCTAAAGGCCTCCGTCCTTCACGTTTACACCTCCGACAAACTGCCAACCTGATGCATGCGCGAGGCCCCCAGGGGCCAACTGTACCTCCACAGGCACTTGGAAGGTGCCTCTGCCTCTGCAGTGACCCAGAAGCTTTGCTTACTTCACTTTTAAATTAAAAAAACACATGTTACCCGCTTGATATTTAAAGGCGAGTTTCCTGTCAAATCTCCCCCTTTACAGCCTCACAAGTTGGCAAGACGCTTTCCATGCAGCTCCAGCTTCACATGATGATATTGAAAAACAGATGGAAATGAAATCATTGTGATTCCATGTTGCAGTCAGGCCAAAGACAACTTCGGGCATGATGGGGGGAAGAAAAAAAAAACACCCCCAAAAGAGCAGCAAGGCCTCTGGTTTTAATTGTGGTTCAATTAAATTGCACACAGTGTCATGAAGTGGGTTAATAATGAAAATCATAAAGCTAAACAAAAACACTGCAGGGCTGCAGCATTTATGAAAACAAATAAAAGGCACCCATGACCTGTGTCAGCTAATTTATTATCTAATCTGGTTTTTAAAAAATGATTATAAAAAGAAAAACACAGCTTGTGTTAATTAAGTTTCACAACCGCAAATGTTGGAGGCTCTGGGTGTAACATTAATTCTCTATATGCTTAAAGAAAGGAGCAATTTAACTGTGTTTTTCTTGCAAATGCTGCAAAGGGATTTTAGTCAAACTAAGGAACTGCAAACGGACCTTAAAAGGCAAACAGCCTGCAGTCACATGTAGGTTGCATTTAAGCAGAGCCTAATGAGTCACTTGTCACGGTTCATTAAACGTACATTTTTATCATATTTACTTTGATTACTTTGGCAAGAGCTGAGAGTAAAGCAAGGAGACTAATTGCCTCAATTCTTTCTCAGATAATTGCACTTGTTCTGCAGAAATTGGCTGCACTCAATTAACTTTATCTCACAGAGAGGAACAATAACATATATATGTTGAAGCTATCACAGCTGGATCAAACAGCTTTGCTGAGATTTTTTTTATTATTATTTTAAATTGTTGATAATTAGTCGTGCATGTGTTTGGCATTTAGGATAAATTATATAGATCAGGGCCAAGACAGTCCAGCTGGAATTTATGATCATAATATGTTTTGACATTTTATTTTACATTATAACCTGCAACTGAATGACATAATGACAAGAAACGACATGCTTTAAATGTATATATGCACATATATTAAATACACACGCACTGATGGATGAACTTGCCTCAGTTGCGCAAAAAGTTCTTAGGGGGTATTTTTGTTTTTTTTTTCTTCTTTAAATTAAAATGGCAAGTTTATTTTTTTAAGTTGACATTTAAATGCATTTATATTTATATTATATCATATGCACACATATATGTATAAGACAGCACTGAACGCAATAATTTACTGCGTCTTATAGGTTCATTCACCCAAACTGAGTTAAACTACAAATAAAATTAAAAAAAAAAGAATGAAACGCGTCTATCACCTGAATTTCTTAAAATAAGTTGATCAGCGATATAAATATACATATATATAAAAAATCCAACTACATAGTCTGTTTAGTAACCTGGTGGATGTTTCAGATTTAAAGTTTTACATTTCTCATATAATATAATTTATAAGGCATATTTTGCACATGTTTTCTTCTAAATTACGAACTTATTTTTGCCCACAGTGACAAAAAAGAAAAGAAAAGAAAACAAAAAAAAGAAGCAGCCACAATCTGGACTTGCGGCTCCTTCGCTGCGTAACTTCCAGCGCGACTCCAGCAGAGATAAAACTTCACAACCATCTTCAAGCAGCCAATCACAGACGTCCAACCGATAACATTTCGAAAGGGTGATGCAAAAAAAAGAAAAGAAAAAAAAAATCAATCTCAAGAGCTCACCATGTGCCTCCCAGTGATTCTCCTTCTCCCGACTTCTTCGGTCCCTCCTGATCATGAAGAAGAGCGCAGCAAGTGTCCGCACATCCAGCTCGTCTTGCAGGGGAGCAGAAGGCAGAAGACAGAGCTGCCGAGAGGGGGCAACACGCCGGGTACTGGAGGAGGAGAGAGAGAGTGAAAGAGAGAGAGAGAGAGGAGGGCAGGAGAGGGGGTGCGAATTAACGGGATCAGCTGGGAGGTGTCTCTTCTAATAGCAACTGGATTGAGCCAAGAGCTCCCACCTCCAGAGGAGTCACAGTGTGCCTGACGCACGGCGCGCCACAGCCAAACTCAGACCCCCAAACTTTTTTTTTCTCAAAAAAAATCCGTGGTATGGATTTCTGATACTTTACAGTTAAATATTCAGGTTTGAATTGTGCTTAGTGTCATGTTGATTCCCACAAAACATTTTGTTTATCATCCTAGTTGGGTGATTTTTTTCCCAGGTGATGGATCAGATTTTTTTTCTTTCTGTCTTTTAGTACAAATGCATCCAAATGTGAATTGTACACTGCAGATTAAGTTCATTTAGATTTGAAATATCTACTTTCTTCCTGCATTTGGAATGATACATATAAAAAATTTAATGTTTTGTGGAGAGGAGGCAGATTCTAACTGTACGGCCCTCAATCGAAGAAGTTCTTTTCTGACCATTTTCAACTACATGTTTTGTGTGCATGATACTTGCATGCACCAAAAAGTATTTTCTTTTGTACTTTTGAATTGCACACACTTAACTCGCAGCTACAAGCATTAAATCCCACATTGATCTAACAGAGACACTTACTCATTCCACTGGAGACTCAAGTTTGGAATCAGATGAGATCATTTTGTACAATATTTCAGATTAAACCAGCCAACAGGATGTAACATTGTTCAAATTAGTTCCGCAACTGCAACATTAAAATACTGCTTTTATAGAGGCATTGAGGCATCAGCAACAATAATAATAAAAAAGTAACAGGAAAAGGTTTTTGTGCAAACAGGTTGCTTTTTATTTCAAACAAGTGGCATTTTTTCACCCCAACTCTGGCAGTTTTCCATCTTTAAAAGAGAATTTTAAGACTTAGTTCAACATTTCATGGCTTGTTAAGTACATTTTTTTTACACAGTGCAGATCCTCCACCTTCAGTTTTATTACCACTGGCGGGCAAATTGAGGACACAGAGGAAACTCAGTTGCGGTAGTCTTATCTCATATCATCCGGGCAAAGATCTCATTCTGCAGTTTGCTCCAATTATCCCTCAGTGGAATAGGAAAAATGGTTAATTGACCGGAGTGGATTGTTCTCAGATGTGAAGCAAAACTGATACAGATGGAAATATTAGAAAGAGAATCGAAGCGGAGGGTTGGGGGAAGGAGGGAGGACGCTTGATTGGAGAGGAGGAAACTTTCCCAGAGAAAGACATAAAACTGATTGATGGCTTCCCTGGAGGAATGTTTCCCCAGGTGTGCTTAGTGTGTGCGAGCGTGTTCGAGTGTGTGTAGTTACAGCGCTCTTAAGAAATGCTATCCTTGGACGCAGGACAAGTCTAATAAAGAAAATTGAGGGGTGAAACAGCACGTTTAAGTGTCAATATTGCACTTTGGCAACATGGATACGACGACGGGAGAGGTTTCAGTGGTCTTCGCTGGAAGTGGAGATAAACTGTTACCTTTAATGAATGAGTCCAAAAACACAAATGCAAACTAATAACAGAAATCATCCCTAGAAATGATATAGGAAAGCTGCTTAATAAAAATGTTTAACTGCTTAATAAAGCTCTTACGGTGGCCCATGACAGGTGCTCCGTGTTGCCAAATTCTGCACCCTGCAGCTACGAGTGTGCTAAGAGACTGCAATCACAATAAACAAAATACCATGACGGTGTAATTATAAAAGTCAACATTAACTGACAGAATAGGAGCACATTTCACAATCCTCTGTTTGATGGATGAGCTGTGCTTAAATATTTAAAGTACTATTATATGGCACTGGAGCTTGGTTTAACCATCAGCTACGGGCACAGAGTTGAAATCAATTATACGTGCATGTACTGACTACATTAATTTCTCAATTATTATGAGCAAAGAAGCACAAGTTGAGAGCTTTAAGGCATCTTTTTGTTTGGAAATAATTGCAACACGTGTACAAGTAGAATTAACACTGTTAGGGTGAAGGTTTACAAGACAAAAAGACAAAAAGTTCAAGAAAAATCTCAAAGCCAAACCAATGAAAGCTGAGATGAGCTGAATCTTGTGTGTCGAAGTAGTTAAAGAAGTAAATGGCACCAATTAATCTGGAAGACTCTTAATAAATACAGAAGCGTGATCTTTAACTCAGAGAAAATGTAAAGTTAAATAAGGACAAAGGGTGTGTCTCAAGGATCAATGTCGGGTCCTCCACAGTTTTGCATATTTTTTATTGGCAGGGCAAAAATGCAAACGTATGCTGATGCCACTGTAATATACACATCTGCAAAAGCAGTTGTAAAACTGATAACTGCTTTGGAAAGAATGACAAGGTTGACTGTTGGCATTCTGCCCGAACCAACATTCAAGCCAATTATGCTGACATTCTCATCAGAGGCAAAAACATAAAGACTTACGTTAGACATCTTACTGTAACTGTGCACCCGAAAGTAGATGTAAAATGATAAATACTGTTATATCTTGTCACGTTAAAGACAAATTTTGAAATTCTTTAAATAATCTCTCTTTAAATGCTGTCAGTATGGGTATGCTGAGGCCCTTTCCCACATGAACAGCCCATTACTTCTATTAATAAGCAAAACTGATGGATAAAAAGATATTTCAGTGTCATCATTAGTGACCCTTATGAAAAATATTCTATAGAGCAAATTTGGGATTTGAGTGTAACATGTTGCAGGATTTTGGCCTTCTTCTGTTGACTAAAATAAACCCAAGGGGGTCAAAAATGGTTTAAATTTGAGCTAAAGTGTGAAGTAAAGAAATAAATGTTAAAGCTATACCATCTGATTGTGTTAATTTTTGTTCTGCCAAGCTGGTGTTTATTCTGATCCTCCATCACAGCAGCGTCTTCTGGAAGTAAAGCAGAGAGAATAAAACTTGCTTTGCATTTTACTTGGAGATACCGAGGTCCAGAGGATGTAAGCAGATCCTCTGTTAACGTGGAAATGTATCTCACATGTCAGGGATCAAGCAACCCCCTCCCATCATCTGAGCAGATCTTCAGAGAGATCATGTTCTCTCCCCTTCGGTGTGCAGCAGTATGGAGAGGATGGAAATAAGCTTCTGACTTGGACTTTAACAAGACCATGAGTTGGTCCGGATGGAAATTGTGATAAAAACAAAACAAGCATTCCTTAAGATATCTACATTTCTTCACAGGTAACTTGAGGTGTTTTTCTGTTTCTACACAACAAGAAAGATGTCTTTTAAAAAAACAAAACAAAGAAACAATCATGAGTGTTTTGGCTCTAAATCACGGTTGGCACAAAGAGCAGAGTGGAAAATTATCCTGGTTGCCATGAATCCAGATGCAGTGTTTTTGTTTTCCCAAAGTTCCCCTCACTTTTGGTCTGGCACATGTGTTGACAGGTGTTGAACTGTGATGGGGAGCAGACTGTTGCTCTACAAGGAGGGAAAACTCACCAACAAACCGCAAGTCAACCTGCCGAGTTCAAGGATCGAGAGAGAAGGTTAAAAACGTCCAAGTGGTTTTGCTTCTGTGCTGCTTATGAGGATATAACAATACCTCGTCTTCGAAGGGGAACGGGTAGATGACGGATAATTTGTAGTGGGCATCGCTCGAAGTCCAGATCTTCCTCCAACAGCTACGTATTGAGTCAAACATTTAGCACTAAGACGTTGGTTCTCCCCTCATTTCCTGTCAGATGCTGGTCGTCTTTTGTCATTGTGGTTGCTTTGGGGTAAATACCACACAGGTGATGCTGCACTTCTGCTGCATTTAGTGTCAAATCAGGTCACAATTTCTTCTTCTGCTCCTATATGTTATGAATAATGTGAAGAAAAGTGATTTTGCAAGTTGACCTTTTGGATGTCATTGCCTTCTCATTTTATCCAAAAAGACTTTGGAGTGATTTAGCAAATGAATCCTTAAACTTTCATCAGTGCATTCTTAAGTCCAAGTGCCAAAGTTGAAGAAATTTACTTAAAAATCATGAGAAAAGGACGTATTTCCTCACAGACGACTTGAAAACACGCCTCTGGCCACGGCTGAGCTGTTTCAGATGCACAAAAATGGAAGCTTTGGCATCATCCTAGTCACTGTTGTGTGTCTTGTGGGAGTTTTATCGCCAAAGGAAGCTGTGTACAATACATTGATGTTGCCAAATGTGGATATTCAAAATCTCGTTATGAAAGGTTGCCAAATAAACACCTTTCAAGCCTTTGTTTGAGCGATCTTATCAGTTTCATTGTGAATAACCATTATGCAGCACGATGATGAAAGATCACGAAAATATCCAAACAGTGAAATCACAATGAGACTGAACAAGTTAAAGGAGTGTAATACCAAATGGTAAAGGAGAACAGCAGCTAGAAATACTAAATATGTCTTTATATAACCAAACGACTGCTTTTTGTTGATCACAGTTTTTCTGTTTATTCATAAAAAGCTGCTGACTGTGCAAATATACATTCACATGACTGGATTACATGCAAAACACTTGATATTTCAAATGCATCCACAGGTTTAGTCTGCAAGCAAGCCACGAAAAGGTCAAAAAGTTCAGCAACACAGTCCTCATCGGGGGGAGCGTTTACCTGTCTGCTCGCTATTTTCTATCTTTTTTTTTAAATAAACGACTTATACGGATTCTTGTGATTCCCACAGCTGTCAGCGTTCCTCGGAAGAAATACGATTGGACCCAAGGTGGTTTCCCTGCGCAGCTCTGCAAGAAAACGCACCCGAGTTAATCTCGTGTTGATCTCTTGATTTACAGTCTGCCTGTTTTATGTATTTAGCTCTAAATGCGGCGCAGGATTCACCGTTCGGATCTCTTCTGCTCCTTTGCACCACCTTGTGGCTGGATTCAGTACTGCTGACGGCGTCATCGCAGCTCTCACACGCCTGGTCGTTACCATCCACTGATCTCCACCTGAAAAAACAGAAGAATAAGCTATAGCAAAATATATATAAATTTAAAAAAACAGCAATGATGTAGATTAACTTGCAAACACTGACCTGTCACTTATAAAAGAACAGGCCTTTTTCACCGGGTTGTTCTTTGGCTCAGCTTCCAGGTAACACGTGATGTACATCTACAGGAGACAGTAGGACACATGCTGAGGCTTTCTGTCTTCTTACAGATATTTAAAAGGAGGAATATAAAATGTAGATGCAGTGCTAACAGTGTGTCTGGGGTCCTGGTGGAAGAGGAAAGGCTCGAGCTGAATCTGGAGAAGATTGTTGTGAACTCGGGGCAGGAAACGAGAATTGGAGCCACTCAGCTGGGAATCCGTGAAACATCTGCACGGAGCAGACAGATCTTTATCAGATTTAACGTCTGCCCTCGGCTTTTATAAGAAAAAAACAAAACAAAACGGGACACAGGAACCTGGAAGATTTATAGCAGCAGTGTGTTCAAAAGAAGTAGTTTTAATTAACTAACTGGAGGAACTACTGCAGATTAAAGATACTCACCCCTGGTGGTCTATGAAGGGATATCTGGGGTAAGAATTCACGTCAGAGGTCAGAGTGGCCACGCAGCTGCTCACAAACAGGCGGAGAGGAAGATGACGGTGGTCTACGGAGGCCTCGATGTTGACCGTGTCACCTAGAAAATAGACGGACGATGGTCTCTCACTGTTCCAGTCATCTGATGAGAGAGGAGACGGAGATTTAAATAGGATTCGTTTACACTTTGGATGAAACAAATCTGTCTTTTAATATATTGATGCATCTTCAGTCATTTAGATTAGATTATATCCACATGACGTTTGTAGAAAAATCTCTGACTTCATATGTAAATGTTCCAAAAGAAAAAGAAAGGAAGGCTCTCCCACATAATATACAATTTTTATGTGATTTTATTAACTTCAAATGACATTTTCTTTCAGCTACATTGGCACATTTGTTGTATGTTAAACCACTCTCTTGCTCTCCACTCCATTTAGTTTCCAGAGCTGAGAACACAAGCTACATATCAAGTGCTCGTCCATTATCGACTTTAAAACAAAAACCCAAAATCAGATGCCCTCATTCAAACAGTCATTTCAAGCAATAAAACTGGCTTAAAAAGGATAAATTAGAAGAAATAATACATGTAAATAAAAATAGATATTCCCAAAAGACACCTAAATGATGAGAATAATAACATTTCCACCAAATCGGAGAGTTGTTGAGGTTACCATGTGAGAAAATACCCTCTCAGTTTGTTAAAAGAGGAGGCTAAGGCGTATTCAATTTTAGAATCATTACAGGAGGTTGTTTAGTGTGTCAGGGTGAAACCAACTCACCTGTCATGAGCCTGAGGTGGAAATCGAGGTCGAGATGAGCCGACTGGACGAAGGTGAAGGGGCTCCAGGTTGGCCTTAGTGCACTGCTGCTCACTGTGTATCTCCTACAAGTAAAAACCACAACTAACATTACTGAGAAACTGCTTCCATCAAAGCAACGTGCAGCCAAAATAATAAAACAAGCTTAAAGCATTGTAAGTCCTTTAATAGCATTGTTATATTATATGTTTCATTATGTTGAGTTCCCATGCTCATCGTGTAATACTTGAATTTTGTGATTTTTTTCTGATGTAAAACCCTGGAAACCTATAAATTAGAACTGATCTACCACCTGCTGCTGTATTAGTTTGGGTTCAGTCGTGCTTTTCAGCCCGGACGACAAAGCTCTCCGGCCAGGCTTGCAACTAAAACTAAACCGCATATTCCGCTGGCTCAAGTTTCTCCATTTGCCTCTTGTCACTTTCAGGATTTATCTTTTAAATTTCCTCACGTACAAGTCTTTATGTGATCTGGCCTTCTGAAACGCCCCAAGACATTTAAAGCATATGTGATCATGTTTATGTTGCTGGGACTGAGAAACTGAAGCATCTTTAAAAAAAAAACATCTGCACTGTAGGTTGTAAATGAATTTCTCCATCTATTTACGTTGTCTTGTTGGTTGTCTGTCACTGCTATCCTATTCTCTGTCACCCTCGACCCAACTGGTCGAGGCAGACAGCCGTCCTGCCTGAGCCTGGTTCTGCTGGAGGTCTTTCTACCTCTTAAGATCTGAGCTCTTGTTTGATATGCATTTTTTTTTTGTTTTACTTCTTTGCTATTTGAGATCAAATAGCAAAAGGAATTAAAAAAAATAATAATAATAATACAGAGAAAATAAAAATAGAAAAAATATATAAAAGACATATAACAATAAAACATATATTTAAAAAATACAAAGTAAACAATGACAATAATAAAATAATAATAGTAAAACAATAAAAATTAAAAAATTAACTACTGTGGTAATATAACCCAAAATGTGATACGATAAGAGATTAATGTGAAACAAGAGTTGTTCCTCTATGCTAGTACTATTATGATTGTTTACAGGGCATCTTTGGATTCAGTGGGCCTTTCCTTCTCCATTCAGCAAATGATTTGGGGTAGTATATAATAGGGTTTTAACCGTTTTAAATTAGTTAGGTAAACTAATATAACAAATAGTATTGTAAGGTCCTAACCTTAATATTTAAACTTTATAGTTAAAGTTTGTAACATTGATCTTATTTCTCTATTCGAAACCACTTTGGTCAATGACAGTTGTTTATAATGGGCTGTATAAGTAATGCTGACTTGACCTTTAACTCTATTTCCTGGCTGTTAGACACTTAGAAGCACCATCAATACATATAAAGCTCACTGCAAGACTTCTATGTATTATGTAAATGCACCTTTTGTATTCGCACTGCACCGAAATGGCAGCGCCCTCCACTTGGACGCCAGGTGACGATGGAGGAGGATAGTAGAGGAGCAGGTTGCTGTAAAGCACAGCGCTCTCTGTAAACTAAAGCACAAATGACAGCATTATCAATTAAAAAACACTAGGTGGCGGCAGGGTTAAACAACTTTGATCTGGCTTCGCTTCACAGCTGGAAAGCGACTACATCATTCTACTAAAGAGGCTCACCAACCATCACTTTGTTCCCACACTCGGCCAGTGGAGCTCTGATGATGTACTCTCCATTTCCAGACACCCTGGCGATGCAGCGATCCTGCACATCCCTGGCAGGTCCGAGCCTCAGCCGCATGGGCTCTGCTGGAAGGCCGGGGTCAAACAGCTGAGCTCTCATCACGACCTCAATGCTGTCCTCGTGGCATTTCAACACAAACGGTTCATCATCTCCAGCTGTAGCTATCTCTCCAACGGGATCCTCAAAGTGGGGATTGTCGGTGGTGTCGAGTGAGGTTGCTTCAAGAGCGGCCAAGTCAGGGAAGGACAGGAAAAGAGGCTTGGTTTGATAGCTGTAGCATTTTACCAGTGTAGACAGAACAGAAAGAAAAAACATGAAATAAACAGAAAGAAGAGACATCGTTTGGTGCTTTGACAACAAAAAAAGGTGTCAGCACGAGCCAAGAGGATCACGCCTGACACTAATCAACCTTGATTGGAGGGTAGCAGCGTCACCACAAGACTCAGACTTGACCTTACAACATTTGCTTTTGTATTTGGGGGAGAGTGGGGTAAGATGAGCCTGTGGGTTAGTTGAGCCTCCCTTTGTTTTTTGAAGAGGGATCCATTAAACTCTCCCAGTGAAGAGAAGGAGCACATGGAGTCAGAGGTGAGCACATTTTAGTTCACTAAACTGTATGTTTTTCATGGTTTTATGAGTGTTGAGTCTGAACAACTATTGAGAAATTTTAAACTATTTCCCACGTGTCAGTGCATTAGTGAGCTTTAATATGAGACTAAACTGTTGGCATGAAGTTACCTCTAAACTGCCTGTTTGTTAAAATGGTGGCAGTGTGGCTAAGTTGAGCCAGAAGGTTGGATGGAGGAGCGAAGGAGAAGGATGAGGGACTCATCCATAGAAAGCAGGTGATCAAGAAACTACCAGCACAGAAGGGAGCAGAAGTTTATATTCTCCTGCAGTGTGGATCAGTGGCATGTTTAATAGATTCCCGGTTGTGTGATGAGGATTACAGTGGATTTAATTTTGATCTTGCGAATACACCTGACAAGTGGGATGTTCTGTAATAAATCCAGTTCTGTGAGAATTTAAGTTAATTTTATTCTTTTACGAGCTTGATTATGTTATGAAAATGTGACATACACTGGCCTTGTGAAGAAAATAGGCCTTTGCAGTTGTCAAACTTCATTGATGGTGAACAGGAGTTTGTTCTAAAAATGTGGAATCCTTCGGCCAAGTTGACTTTTAAAGTTGCAGCCTTTATATATGTTGAAAAGTAGCCCAGTTTTGTAAAAATGTGGTCACTTTTAACATGATTTTGTTCTAGAATGTGTCATCTGAGGGCCTTATTGAAGGAAACTGGCCTTTAAAGTTGTACATTTTATCTTTAAATACAACTTTTAAGAGGTCATTTGGTATTGTATTTGTTTTGCTGTGATAGAGCGTTTTATGAGGTATGAAATTCTCAGTTTTGCTTCAACACAATCAATGATACAATTACCACAAAATATTTCCTCCAAAGGCTCAATCTACCCCTTGCCTTGAGCCAAGAAAACACTTCTTTTTTTTTTGGTTTATTTTAGATCCAGATCAATTTTTCCTACATCCTAAAGTATACGTACATGTTTTATTTTTAGACATTACTGTTATGCCCCCACTGTAAAGACACTTCAAGTAAAAACTGGCTCATCTTACCCTCACTCTCCCCTATATATTGGAATTTTCTGTTAAAAAAATTAAATATAGAAAATAACTGAACATCCAACAGTGTTGTAAAAAAAAGTATTTTATTCAATGTGAAAAAGCTGTACATACATATTGCATTTCAGGGCTGTAGTTTAGGTAAAAAATACAGATACGTCCCGTATATTGTTGGCATAAGGAGAGATGTAACAGAGGTTACACAAAATATAACACTGGAAAGGTCTTGTATTAAAATTAAAGGCGTTAAACTTTACTTGGAGTGTTGGAACAATTTATAGAAGGTTGACATATAAAAATAATAGTGTTAATTTGTAAAAGGCATCACAGCTGCAGTAACTTTTAGTAAATATACGTACCAGGAACACGGCTAAAAACACGTCTCGGTGCATAATATCAGCTTCTGTCCATTCATTTTCAGCTTGATGACCTAAATCAAATCTGAGGTGTAGTGTTGTTTTCTGCATTTTAATTTTTCGAATTTTTTTTTCTCTCAAAGTTCTCCAGCATCATGTGCAGTTTGTTCCTTTGTTTTCGCTTCCTCCTCTTCTTTTCCTGTTGCCTCCTCAGCCCCTCCTTTCCTCCCCATGTCTGCTTTCCACACCTCTTTGAGACATTCTGAGGAAAGAAGAGAAAAACACATGAGGAGGAGGTTGAAGCTACATAGTTTACTCTTTGCTCAGTTCACTTTTATTGTTCAGACTTTAGAGAGTTCATGGACTAAAATGTGCAACATTTTTACATGGAAAAGATTAAAGTGCTCATGTGGTTCTCTTGACCTTCTAAAAGCAAACCTCTGTTTAACAGACGTTTAAATGTATTTCTCTTTGCTATTTGTTGTTAGTTTCTCTTAAGTCTGGGAAAGTACCCTTTGTCATCTGACACTGTAATCTGAATTTATTTCTAAGAAAAAAAAATGTAGAAATGAAACTAGACTTCCAACAAATCAATAATTCAGCCCTGATTAATCGTACCATAATTGAGAGTGAAATTAAGCAACAAAACAAGTGATGAGTTAGTCTTTAAAATGATAGTAATGAAACCTCTTCAAATTGCTTTTCTTTAAAAAAAAATCCAAACATAAACCAAAAATCTAAACATTTTAAACTTACATTGATTTAAAACAGAAAAAACATCAAAATCCTCACATTGGAAGAGCTGTGAACAGAAAATATTGGGCATTTTTGCTTGACAAATGACTTTGTTCATAAAATTATATTTCAATCAAAACCCCAGTAGACTTTATAATTTAAGTCCTTGTCATTTTAAGCTGAGGTGGCTCAAAAGTAGGGCTGTAACTAATAAGTATTTTAATTGTCAATTAATCTGTTGGTTATTGTCTTGATTAATTCATACGTTGTTTGGTCTATAAAATGTCAGGAAATGGTGAAAAATGTTGACCAGCATTTCTGAAAGCTCCAAAAGATGTTTTCAAATATCTTGTTTGTCCACAATCCGAAGATATTCAGTTTACTGTCATGGAGGAGTAAAGAAATCAGAAAACAATAAAACCTAAGAAGCTGGAATCAGAGAAAGGAGATTAGAAACTTAGACTTAGAGACTTTATTTACTCAAACTGATTTACTAATTATTAAAGTAGTTGACAATAAATGTATCAAACAACTAATCAATTAGTCTACTTGAAAGCATTATAAATAACATTAAAGTATCGTTCATGCAGAACTCTCCCTGTGTCAGGCGTCTCCTACCTTGCTCTGAAGTCTGGAGGACGTGGTTCTCACAGAGGAAGTTCTCCAGCCTCTGGTCCTGATGGTGGAAGTACCAGTCCTCCACCACCTCCTCAAACTCCTCCAGCATCGTCTCACACTGAAAACACACAGACACATACACATTGGTTGAGGTGGCCAAAGCAGGTGTGTAATGTTGTTCAATACTGTTACCAAAGTGTAGCTCTGGGTTGCATTGCTGCTGTTGCACAATGTTCAACTGACTTTAGGAAAGAATGGAAACTACAGATATCAAAACACTGCACCTAAATTTCAAAATGTTGAAGAGAGATCATTAAAAAAAAAAAATCTGGCCTGCAGTAATTATATTTGGCTCACGAGATAATATCAGATGTCTACTGCTAATCAATTATTGAGTGAGTTTTTTAAAAAGAAGAAAACACTGAATTTGCCAAGTCCAGCTTCTTAAAATAAAATATTTTCTGGTTTCTTTACTCTTTTATGACTGAATATCTACGGGTTGTGGACAAAACAACACATTTAAGGATGTCATTTAGATGTTTGGGAAACACTGACCAACATTGTTCCCCATTTTCTGCCGTTTTATACACTAAATAACGAATCGATTTAAGCGAGAAAATAGTCATAAGATCCAATCCTACTGGACTGCATGTCCGTTGCATATGTTTTAAACCGACCACCTAAACACTCAAAAGCTTAACTGTATTTCTGCATTGTAAGCAGGCCCAAATGCCTCTTCCTACCTGTTTTTTCATGTCCGACACCTCAACTGAGGGTTCATCCCAAAGCTCAAAAGGCATACCCAGGTCCACTTTAACTCCTTTGTGGACCAGATTCTTCAGAGTCGTCATGGTTTGACTGGCACCCTGAAAAAAGAGCAGGTGTCAGTTCACGACACAAACTGAAAAGAATGACTAGGACACCCAATAAGAGCTTTTACAGAGAAACTACCTTGGCGTATCGGAGGCTGCCGGGCCTCTCTGCGTGAACGCTGTACTGCAGGATGCGCTCACATATGTTGTCTACTGCCTCAGTCAGTCGAGTTTCCCTGAATTCAAATACACAGCTTTGAATTGAGACTACACAAACATAGAAGACACTTGAATCAATGTAGAGGTTTACACACAGAGCTCAGATCATGGATTGAAGTCACATTCTTCATTCAAAGTGGACTTACGAGGTGTTGTACTTGATCTTTCTCCTTCTCTTGCCTGTGTCCAGCACCTCTCCAACCTCCAGAACTTCTTTGGAGCGACCAGTTTTCGCCAGAGCTTCCTGCAGCTCAACTGTCAGAAACTTACACACTAACAGACAACAAAAACACAAACAGTTTCAGCTATTTCTACATTTCATACACGTATAACAGACTGACATACATTTGTAAACAGACACCATCCTGCTCCTACAGTGCTAAATGTCATTACATCTAGCTAGTGTCACTTTTATCGCCCTACCTTCGCATTTATTCGGCAGCCTTTCGTCGTCATTTGCTAAAACCAAACTGCAGAGCCCCAAAAAAGCCAGAATAAAAACGCCCATTGCAATTTGTGTGCTTCAGAACCTACAGACTAACTAAAATTACGAAAAGTTTAATATCAAACCAGCCACATCGGCATAGTTTGGGGCGACTTGAAACTGCGCATGCGTACAGTATCCCACCAGGCGCGACGAGTCGATAGCTGGTGTTCCGATGTCAGGGAAGGTAGTTGATAGAAGAAAAACACAAAGTCATCACTCCTCAAAAATGAAAGTACGTCTCTTAAGATACAGATTGAGTTTTTCATTAGTTAGTGAAGCTCATCGAACTAGTTATTTTTCCTCTACAGTCATTGATTATATCCCTAAAAACTTTAAAAAGCTCTGTGTTCCAAAGTTATTTATTTATTTATTTTTCAATGAAAATGATGCCCTATTGCCTTAAAATGGTTTAAATGCAACTCTAAACTGTTGTTTCCTCTTGCAAAACTACTCTACACTTCACAATGGCAAGTTGTAATATTGGAATCATTCATCTAAATATGTTTAAACCAGAAAACTGTTTAAAAAAAAAACAAAAAACAGTGAAGTGAAACTCTCACTCTGCAAGTTGACAGGATGGGGTCCTTAGGTTTGTGATGTATGCAACCATGGAAATTTATGTTTTTGAGCATATTATTAGTGCACTGCTTTCAAAGTGGACATGTTTAATATTTGTATATAGTTTCTAATTTGCTGCTGCTTTTACTTTTATTTTTTACCTAAGTTTTTCTTTTTATAACAAAGCTGACTTTGAGAAACACAAGAAGTCCAATCTTCTTGTACTGTAATGCAAATTCCAATAAAAATTCTTTTAAAAAATAAAGATCTTTTTTTGCTCATATGTTGTCTTGAATATTAAAAAACAAACAAAAAAAATACTAGATGGCTATGTTGGACGAAATAATTTAAGTCTACTGCACAGGCCTATTCTCATGTATTAGAATAAAAAATAAAATAAAAATCATATGACATATGTCCCTTTAATATGTATATGTAAAATATACCAAAAACATGCTCTGTATTACCTATTACAGGTATACACAGCCTAAATTACAACAATGTAGTCCATGTAGACAACAAAACTATATATAAAAATCCCTTTTATTCATGTAAAATTTCTGAAATCTACAATCTTTTTGTTAAAATAATGGCGTTTTGCACACAAACATTCCCAAAAAGTAGTCATTGCAACCATTTTGTTGAGATGGATTTCTAATTCATCAACACCGAATTGCTGCCACAACTTAAACACAAAGGAAAGGGAGATAATTGGCTCGATATTCGGCAGTGAAGCAGTTAAAATAGAAGGTGCTTGCCTCTCGGTTTCTCAGGTGTCAGGGGCAGCACGCGCCACAGCAACGGATACTGCCAGAGTCTGTAAGGAAAAAAGATAGAGAGGAGAGGAGAGGAGGGAAGAGGAGAAGAGGCCAAAAAGATAAGGCAGAAAAAGAGAAGAGAAGGAGTCATAGGCCAAGTTAAAATGAGGACGGAAAGGAAAAGAGATGAGATGCAAAGAGAAGAAGACAGAATATGCAGAGTCACCAAACGGGAGAGCCGCAGCAGCAGTAAGTACACACACACACACACACACTCCTAGAAAACACATTTGTTTGTTTTCCAGCTGCAAGAACAGTTTGCGCACAGGTGTCAGAGGATAAACTGTTCATCTTAAATGTCTGAAACTCAAGAGTAATTGCAGTAACTGTAGATTTTACTGCTGCCAGACTTGCCGGGGCTATAATTGTGTGTTATGTCACTTGGAATGGTGACTGTCTGTCTATTGTCTGTGCAGAGGCAGATATAGTTACACAGGCTGACACTCATGCATCACGTCTACAAGCTGTTGTGTATACACACACACTCACACACTCACATGCTCAGATGATACACAGCCATAACAGATGGTGTAAGGAAACTTGCACACTCACATCAAGCTGTGCTTTTCTCACTCAGGTCCAGCGATACAAACATCTTTGATGACACAGACTTAAGTACCTCATGGAGATGAACCAAACACTCCTGACAGAATCAGAGGAAACAAGAAGAAAGAGCTGCTCTGGATCCATTTAGTCAGCTTTCAACAGCTGAAAAAAACAACCAGGAATCCCTAAAGAATTTTCCTGAATGACTAACGAGCGGAGGACACGATCCTGAATCCACTAGTTTCATCTGAGGAAGACAAGACAGAGGAAGAACTTCAAGTGTGACTGAACGGTAAGTTTATCTTGGCAACACAAGTACACATCTCCTCGTCAGTTCATGCATAACCAATGATCTATCATGATCTGATATATATTTAATAAACTCCCAGGGCCCAAAAATGTTGAATGATCCTGTTACTAATAATTAAATATTTAAAGTAAATGCAGCAGCAGCACTAAAAACTGAGGACTGGAACAAGCAAAGTCATACACACAATGTAAATTGTTTTAAACTTGTTTAACTTAAACACAAGTTTTCCTGCTAAATAAAAATACGAGGTAACTGAAGGTAGGCTAAATCATTTATTTAAACTTCACCTTATTAGTTTTGAATTGAAAAATTGGATCTAAACCACCAGATATTAACTTAAGAAGTTGAATCGACTGCGTCTTTTAGACCATTATCACAGACAGACTTGCTTTCCTTTGTCAACTGCTCTGTTGAAGGAATCTGTTATTATAAGCAACCAGCTGCCAGTAACTATTTTACATGTGAGAAAACATAGGAGGGGATTTTAAAATAAGCGTACAGTGGTAGGGACTGAATTCCTTCCTAACCCTCTGCATGGTTGGCATTGTTTTCAATTACAGAAGGAAAGTAACAACTAGGACTTTACTCATAATAAGTGTCACACAACAATTTTTACTGTGAAGTGTTTTTTAAGCTACAAAAGAAAGGTCTCAGCAGAGCAGAACAGTGCATGGCGTGACATTTGCTAGTTCTGACTCTTTGAAGAGTTGAGTTGATTAAACTCTCGGCTGCAAATTAATTCATCTCATCATTTTAAGTCAAGTGACTACAGATTGGTGAACTTTTGTGGGTTAAACTACCTTGAAATTCACAAAAACGTCTGTATTTACATTACTTTAATAGGAAGCGGTGTTACAGTGAAGACTTACACCAGATGGCAACTATACTTTAGTGTCCAATGGTTTTTACATGACTTGCAATAGCTGAAAGAAAATCTGTTACCATATTATTCCAAAGTCTCTTTTAACCCTATTCAGGACTTTCATGTTGCCATACATAGAAAGAATATGTGCAAAATTTCAGTTGGTATTCATTATAGACTTTTATACTATGTTAAATCCATTTTCTGATAAGTTGATGTATTTTTGGTTCCAAACACATGACAAATGTCCTTCTTTGTATATTAAAAAAATAAAGAAATCTGAAAAAATAAAAAAATCCAATTCCTGTCACCTAAACCAAATAGCCTGGGGTCCAAAAGACCCCAAAAGTCATGCATGGGGGTTAATGTGAGTGCTTTTGGTATGAAGCAAACAAAGCTTATATTTTTATGCATGATATTTTTTTTTTGCTTTTTAAAATATAAATATAGCCTAAAGCTATGTGTCAACTGGCTTTTGGGTTTCAGTCCTGCTCTGATTAC